>NC_059425.1:3717654-3924755 GCF_021028975.2 Sphaerodactylus townsendi | reverse complement strand
TCCATCCATCCATCCATCCATCCATCCATCCATCCATCCATCCATCCATCCATCCATCCATCCATCCATCCATCCATCCATCCATCCATCCATCCATCCATCCATCCATCCATCCATCCATCCATCCATCTATCCATCTATCTATCTATCTATCTATCTATCTATCTATCTATCTATCTATCTATCTATCTATCTATCTATCTATCTATCTATCATTGCATTTATAAACCGCCCCATCCCTAAGGGCTCTGGGCGGTGGACAATCAGTATTCCAAACAATATGGCAATAACAATAACATTTAAAATCATTACCATCATTAAAATATATAAAATCACAGCGTTCCGTATGAACCATTTGGCGTCCAGCGTTAAAACTGTCAGTAAAAACCCCTCCCGGAGAGGGGGACGGTATAGATGTCACGAACTCCCAGAATGATAAAGGGAGGGCCAGGAAGGACGCACACCATCAGCGGCCGGCCTCCCCGAAGGAACAACTCGGTCTTACAGGCCCTGCGGAACTCTCCAAGATCCCGCAGGGCCTGGACAGTTGGTGGAAGAGTGTTCCACCAGGCCGGGGCCAGGGCCGTAAAGGGCGTTTTCACTTGTTTACCCCTTGGCAACCCATTTCCTCCCTATGAGGAGAGGCTGCAGCGTTTGGGACTCTTTAGTTTGGAGAGGAGGCGGCTGAGGGGGGATATGATTGAAGTCTACAAAATTATGCATGGGGTAGAAAATGTTGACAGAGAGAAATTTTTCTCTCTTTCTCACAATACTAGAACCAGGGGGCATCCATTGAAAATGCTGGGGGGAAGAATTAGGACTAATAAAAGGAAACACTTCTTCACGCAACGTGTGATTGGTGTTTGGAATATGCTGCCACAGGAGGTGGGGATGGCCACTAACCTGGATAGCTTTAAAAGGGGCTTGGACAGATTGATGGAGGAGAAGTCGATTTATGGCTACCAATCTTGATCCTCCTTGATCTGAGATTGCAAATGCCTCAACAGACCAGGTGCTCGGGAGCAGCAGCAGCAGCAGCAGGCCCTTGCTTTCACATCCTGCATGTGAGCTCCCAAAGGCACCTGGTGGGCCACTGCGAGTAGCAGAGAGCTGGACTAGATGGACTTTGGTCTGATCCAGCTGGCTTGTTCTTATGTTCTTATGTTCTTATTGTGCCCCCATATTAGCAAACCCATTACATAATTGTTTCACATACCCCCCAAAGCTTTGGTGCATACCCATGGGGGTATGCATACCCCAAGTTGGGAACCACTGCTCCAAGATATCCCCCCTCCCCCCAAAAAATCTCTACAGTAGAAACTCCAGAGATCTAGAGCGTTCCTCAGTGCAATAATATCATTTCTCCAAAGCCTGAGCAGCTTAAAATTGCAAAGGGGACCAGGATCAAGCTGTAAACACACGCCCGAGGAAGAAAACAGTGGGTTTGCAAAAGTTACATTCCTGACAGAAACAAAAAAGAGGCTCTCCTTTAAACATCATCCCACGCAGATGACTCAATATTTGCCCCTGTTGCAGCCCAATATGGAGGGGTGTGTGTGTGTGTGTGCGTTGAATCTGCCTATGGAGGTGGCGTGGGGCTGGGCTGGTGGATTTGCCCTGCATGGGACAGATACCCTGGCAGAGGGTCAAATCTGCCAAAAGATGGCCGCCGCAGCCCTCCACGGTGGGCAGACGTGGGACAGAGTGCTTTATCAGTGCTCCTATATCCCTGCCTGGATCAGGCTGTATGGCTCCAGTTGCGTAATTCTAGATGATAATCTGAAGCAATTCTAGCATAGAATATGACTGCGACACAACGGAAGGTTTCATACATGCACCCCCGCCCCCTAAAATCCACAAAACTTCCAGTCATTCGAGCGTGAGCCATTCCACTTAGCTCATAGTAGCAGCAAGGCCCTGATCTAGTTCCTCTTGAAGTTCTACATTTTTCCCCCTTTTATGTCGTGCTTTGAACTTTCCCCCAACGACCAGAGAGAAGCTGCAACAGGCAGGAAATAACTGCTTCCATCCCAAAATCAGGTTGTCCTTTGCTCAAGCAAAAAAACAGGCTTCTTTTCCGCCACGGCCGACAGCTTCCTCTCTTAACATGGCGTTTCACTCTTTAGATTTCTTCAAAGCCTTTTGATCTCCTGAGGATTTTCTACATTCACAAGTGTAAACTCACTAAATCAAGACAGTTTCAGAGGACAGCGGTATCAGTTTGAAGTAGAACGGTTGGATTCCAGACACAGGAAGCTGCCTTAATTAATTAATTCATTCGTTTGTTTAATTCCTTAATTTACCCTTCCCCTCAGGGGCTCAAGGTCTACATTTTACATAAAACAAAAGAATCAATTCAAAACAACATTTGGAACAACATATAAGCCTCTTTTAACCAAGGATGGTGGGAGTTCATTAGAAGAAGAAGAAGAAGAAGAAGAAGAAGAAGAAGAAGAAGAAGAAGAAGAAGAAGAAGAAGAAGAAGAAGAAGAAGAGGAGGAGGAGGAGGAGGAGGAGGAGGAGGAGGGCCTTGGACTGAGATCCCCCCTTTCTCCCCAGTAGGAGACTCCTAAAGGCCATACAATCTTCCCTTGCCCCTTCCCCCCTCACAACAAACAATTCCTGTGAGGTGGGTGGGGCTGAGAGAGCTCAGAAGAGCTGGGACTAGCCTGTCACTCAGCTAGTGCTTGTGGGAGAGCACAGAAGCTACTCCAATTCCCCTGTGCCTCCACAGCTCAGGCGGCAGAGCTGGGAATCAAACCCGGTTCCTCCAGATTAGATACACGAGCTCTTAACCTCCTACACCACTGCTGCTCCTACGCATCCAAAGAAGAGTTTGGATTTCTACCTCACCTTTCTCTCCTGTTAGGAGTCTCAAAGTAGCTTATAAACTCTTTCCCTTCCTCTCCCCATAGCAGACACCTTCTGAGGAAGGTAAGGCTGAGAGAATTCTGAGAGAACTGTGACTGGCCCTAGGTTACCCAGCAGGCTTCATGTGTAGGAATGGGAAAACAATGATAGTTTACCCGATAAGGGTCCACCACTCCCATGGAGGAGTGGGGAACCAAACTCGCTTTTCCACCCGCTCTTAACCACTACACCACGCTGGCTCTAGCCTACTAAATACAGTACTAAATGAAAGAGATTGGAAGAAGATGGCAAAAGGGAAGGCTGAGAAGGAAACCAAACCATACTGAACCAAATCATTGGCCCACCATAGCTTGAATTTTCATGGCGGCCCAAAGTATCTTAAAAAGCAAAAGGACGAAAAATAAAATTAAAATATACACGAGAATGCAAGGATCAGCTTCTAAATGTGTGTATACCACCCTGAACTACTTGCGGAAAAGACAGGATGAAACGTAACAGACATGTAGATACAGACAGAACGTTTTCTATTCTGAACATACTGGCAAATATTATAAATATTCTACCCTTTTAAAGCTGTGAAATGAAATGATATTGATGGAGTCTTAATTCTCCAGTGGGGGAAAGGCCATTATGATTGGGTAGTGGTGACATAAGTATTGAGAGAGTAAGGGTTACAGGGGAGTACGGTATAACCCCGTGGTGGCGAACCTATGGCACTCCAGATGTTCATGGACTACAATTCCTATCAGAACCTGCCAGCATGGCCAAAGAGCAGCAGTGGCGTAGGAGGTTAAGAGCTCGTGTATCTAATCTGGAGGATCCAGGTTTGATTCCCAGCTCTGCCACCTGAGTTGTGAGGCTTATCTGGGGAATTCAGATTAGCCTGTGCACTCCCACACACGCCAGCTGGGTGACCTTGGGCTAGTCACAGCTTCTCGGAGCTCTCTCAGCCCCACCAACCTCACAGGGTGTTTGTTGTGGTGGGGGAAGGGCAAGGAGATTGTAAGCCCCTCTGAGTCTCCTGCAGGAGAGAAAGGGGGGATATAAATCCAAACTCATCTTCTTCTTCTTCTTCAATTGGCCATGCTGGCAGGGGCTGATTGGAATTGTGGTCCATGAACATCTGGAGTGCCATAGGTTCGCCACCACGGGTTTAACCTGTTCAGGATAATGATGACAGAAAATCTGTGAATTCTTGTGCCATATCCTGGACTGTCCTTGGTCTAGAATGTTCCGCTTGGATCCTAGTGCCTTGGGGACAGAACCAGGTAGGCAGTAGGAATCAAGTGGAGCATTCTAGAACAAAGAAAGTCAGGGAAATGGCGGACGAATTCACAAATCTCCTGTCATCTTTATCCTGAACAGGGTATAATACAGGGCACCACCAGGTGGTGACTTAGGGCAACCACAACGCTGCTGAGCACTCCACACATGAAAATAGGGCCTTGAAAGAATCATTTCACCATGCTACTTGTTGAATTCAATCTGTCAGCTCTGATAAGTGAGCTTTTATATACTCACAAGTATATAAGTTTTTTATATACTCACAATTATATTCTCATAATTTGTCCAAAATCCTTGGGCTTTGACATCTGAACGTTATTTGACAGAGCACTGAGAGAATTCTGTAACCACAACTCCAAAATACTGTAGTCACAGTCAAGGACATAGGTAAGGGGTGGTGTCCCTCGGGTTCAACCCCCCCCCCATTACATGTCTGAAGATCCACCCCCCATTTGTGGGGTTTTTTAGTGTTTTTTCAGTTTTTGACCTGCAGGGGGTGCTGGTTTTAGGCTAGCAGCACCAAACATTCAGGGATTTTTTGGGAGACTCTCCTGATGATATTACCCAGGTTTGGTGAGACTTGATTCAGGGGGTCCAAAGTTATGGACTCCCAAAGTGGGTGCCCCATCCCCATTGTTTCCAATGAGAGCTAATAGGAGATGGGGCTACCCTTTTGAGCGTCCGTAACTTTGGACCCCCTGAACCAAACTTCACCAAACATGGGCGGTATTATCAGGAGAGTCTCCTAATGATATCATCCAGCATTTGGGACTCTTTAGTTTGGAGAGGAGACGTCTGAGGGGGGATATGATTGAAGTTTATGAAATTATGCATGGGGAAGAAAATATCGACAGAAAGAACTTTTCTCTCTCACAATACTAGAACCAGGGGGCACACATTGAAAATGCTGGGGGGAAGAATTAGGACTAAGAAAAGGAAACATTTCTTCATGCAATGTGTGATTGGTGTTTGAAATATGCTCCCATAGGAGGTGGTGATGGTCACTAACCTGGATAGCTTTAAAAGGGGCTTGGACAGATTTATGGAGGAGAAGTTGATCTATGGATAACAATCTTGATCCTTCTTGATGTGAGATTGCAAATGCCTTGGCAGACCTGGTGGTTGGGAGCAGAAGCAGCAGAAGGCCATTGCTTTCACATCCTGCAGGTGAGCTCCCCAAGTCATCTGGTGGGTCACTGCGAGTAGCAGAGTGCTGGATTAGATTTACTCTGGTCTGATCCAGCAGGCTCTTTCTTATGTTCTTATGTTCTCTTCCAACTCTATGATTCTATGATGCCATTATATAGACAGGCTATATGACTCCAATTTTGACTGATGGAACAGCATGCTAAAAAATCCGCTTATATCATTGCCAGCATCAGTGTTGGAAGCCTTATCCAACACATGTATATCAGACTGTAATTCTGTTGAGCAAGCAGTTGACCATGCAGCTTCTGATGCGTCAAAGCCAAACAGCTGTGATACATTCTGTAAAACATGGGTACTTACTCTGCAGCTCACAGAGAACTCTGGAATGTGTCAGGATCTTGGGTGATGTCCCCAGGGCTGAAATGCCTTTTGTCATTGAGAATGATGTATGGCAACATCCTACCTTTTCATTCCTGGGTATTTGCCATGTCATGGCTGAACCCAGGTGACTTTATGAGATTCCCCAAGTGTGAGATCCCCTGGAGCATAGACTGTAAAAAAAAAAGAAAGGGGGGGGGTTGCCCGTTGCAACAACTAAGTCCAAAATAAAAGAGAAACCCTACTATCTGAGGGGTCTTAAGAAGAACATAAGAACATAAGAACAAGCCAGCTGGATCAGACCAGAGTCCATCTAGTCCCGCTCTCTGCTACTCGTAGTGGCCCACCAGGTGCCTTTGGGAGCTCACATGCAGGATGTGAAAGCAATGGCCTTCTGCGGCTGTTGCTCCAATCCCCTGGTCTGCTAAGGCATTTGCAACCTCAGATCAAAGAGGATCAAGATTGGTAGCCATAAATTGACTTCTCCTCCATAAATCTGTCCAAGCCCCTTTTAAAGCTATCCAAGTTAGTGGCCATCACCCCCTCCGGTGGCAGCATATTCCAAACACCAATCACACGTTGCGTGAAGAAGTGTTTCCTTTTATTAGTCCTAATTCTTCCCCCCAGCATTTTCAATGGATGCCCCCTGGTTCTAGTATTGTGAGAAAGAGAGAAAAATGTCTCTCTGTCAACATTTTCTACCCCATGCATAATTTTATAGACTTCAATCATATCCCCCCTCAGACGTCTCCTCTCCAAACTAAAGAGTCCCAAACGCTGCAGCCTCTCCTCATAGGGAAGGTGCTCCAGTCCCTCAATCATCCTCCTTGCCCTTCTCTGCCCCTTTTCTATCTCTTCAATATAGTCTTGGCTGGAGAAGAGGGCAGGGTCCTCGGAATATTCCACAGAGCTATTGAGAACTGGATGCACACTCTGAAGCCTGATCATGTCCATATTTTCCATGATGTCCAGAAAGGGAATTTTCATAAACATGCACACTGCAATGAATACACATTCTTGTGTGTTCCTAAATTGCAGGGGGTTGGACTTGATGGCCTTTGGGGTCTCTGCCAACTTTATGATTCTATGATTCTAATACTTGTAATCTCCCTTAAGCCTTAGTGAGAAAGTCAGATTATAAATTAAAATAAAATAATTATAAATTAAGATAAAATAAGAACATAAGAACATAAGAACAAGCCAGCTGATTCAGACCAGAGTCCATCTAGTCCAGCTCTCTGCTACTCGCAGTGGCCCACCATTATAAATTAAAATAATGAAATACAATAAACAGAGTTCCCATAAGTCCAATTCAGACACATGCAAGAGAAGGTGAATTCTCCTGATGGCTGGAAATGCCTTCAACATTTCACTTAGGTGGAAACATGAAGGTTATTTTGAGTTATTCCCTAAGCAAATTTTCTATGGAAATACAGAGGAGGCCAGTAGCTGAGCGCCATCTGTACTGGGGGTAGCATCTAGGTATCACTCAAATGAGAACTTGATAACACAAAACCAGCATCATGAACTACCACCTAATATTTGTAGGGCATTTGCAGTTTGAGTGGTCTGCCAGGTGAATCTTTGGTGTGCTCTGGAAATCACATCTGTTCAGAAGTACCTAATTCAGACTATATGTCAAATCTCCACTCTGTCATGAAGTTTACTGGGTGAATGTGTGCCAGTCTCTCTCCTCCTAGCCTACCTCACAAGCTTGTTGTGAGGGTATAATGGGAAACGTACAACTCTATGGACCAACCAGAAGGGCATCAAAATAGTGCGCTAAGTAGATTGTTTAAGACAAGTCTACAAAGACACAGTGTCAGTGGTGGGATCCAAAAATTTTAGTTACAGGTTCCCTTGCCAGCCCCCCCCCCTCAGCAAAGGGGGCAGAGGCGTACCTAGGCAAACCTGAGCCCTGGGCAAAACCTGAGTTGGATGCTCCCCCCCATGGGCAGCCACCCCACCACAACCCCCCCCCCAAATTTTTTGCATCAGGTCATTTCTAAATCATCATCACATTATAGAAAATACCTCAACTCAGAACTCTGAACACAGCAGTGGTGAAACACAAAGGTTCTTTGATAGAGGCTGGTGAGATAAAAGGTACGAAAGGCTGAGAATCAATGAATTGCAGTTCCTGAAAGGGATTAACCCAGTTCAGGGAGTGACATTATTAGTCGCAGTTGCTATATGGAACCTTCACGCTCAAAAGCAGTATGCCTCTCGGGGAGGCGAGGGCGTGGAGATGGAAAAGCGGAGCCAATTAGTAACCCCCTCTCGGCACACACTAATAATTAGTAACCCACTCTCGGGAACTGGGGAGAACCTGCTTGATCCCACCTCTGCACAGTGTGCATGAATACTTTTAAAAAATGAACAAGTTGGAGAACTGCATGGTGCACAAAAGAAGATCATGCAAAAGTTACAGAAAGGGGAGCCCATTTTCTTAAAGTCCTTGGCAACTCTTTCAAAACATACTGCTTCCAAAATATGCGAAAGACGCCTCTGAATAACAAAGGGATTGCCAAACAGGAATTGTAACCTTAGTCTCACTAACTGCCAGACCACAATTTGCTGGAAGTTGCAAGAACCCCCCAACACACACACAAACACACAAAATGTCATTTAAGGAAGAGCTTGCTGAAATACCTTGCACAAGAGATGGACTGATCAATTTGTTAACTGGGATGCATTTGTCAAGGGAATTGGATTTCACAACTCTTGGAGGAAGCCAAAAAGACTATAAGAGAAGAGCTCCTCCTAAGAATCTTCACTACATCTTCCCCGGTTCTTGCTCTTCTGTTCCTCTCTTGTTGGTTGAGGTGAGTCTAAGACTGGAATGAATGTTCATATTTCAGTGTTTGGATGGTCCAAGATTGTCTGTGTATCTTGCTGTTATAGTTTGGAGATATCTGCATGGTGTTTCCAGCATCCATAGGAGGATGGCGACGGGAATACCTCAACAGAGGGTCTTGTAGTTAGGTAAAGGGGATAACAAATGATAATTCTCTATATTGTGTAAACAATTGCTAGGTATGTTGCTCATTATTATCCTGACAAGCAATAAGGGGACATCTACCACCACCATCTACCACCACACAGTGGCATAGGAGGTTAAGTGCTTGTGTATCTAATCTGGAGGATCCAGGTTTGATTCTCCGCTCTGCCGCCTGAGCTGTGGAGGCTTATCTGGGGAATTCAGATTAGCCTGTGCTCTCCCACACACACCAGCTGGGTGACCTTGGGCTAGTCACAGCTTCTCGGAGCTCTCTCAGCCCCACCTACCTCACAGGGTGTTTGTTGTGAGGGGGGAAGGGCAAGGAGATTGTAAGCCCCTTTGAGTCTCCTGCAGGAGAGAAAGGGGGGATATAAATCCAAACTCTTCTTCTTCTCTTCTTCAAGTTCACCCAATCTGAGGGAGTGGAAGTGTTTCTTCACTGTTATGTCAATATGGACAAACAGAAAAGCCTGTTGTAAGAAAAATATATCCAGCAATTAAATGGAATTCTACCGCCCATCTGTCTCATTTCAGAAGTTTGGGGTAACTGAAAATGAGTGGTACCCAGTAAACTTCATGACAGAGTGGCACAAGAGAAGTCACTTTTAATTGTGTTGTTTATAAGGGACTATTTGGGAAGTGATAACGTTTTGCTGGATACAGACGACTGTTACCTCAGAGAATAGAAAGCAATTTTTTTCACCCATTGTTACTTAGGAAGAGTGACCTTCTCCCATTGCTATGCTCAGAGAACAAAAAGCGATTTTTTCACCTATTGTTACTTAGGAGCAGCCGTGGCGTAGTGGCTAAGAGCAGGTGCACGCTGATCTGGAGGAACCGGGTTTGATTCCCAGCTCTGCCGCCTGAGCTGGGGAGGCTTATCTGGGGAATTCAGATTAGCCTGCGCACTCCCACACACGCCAGCTGAGTGACCTTGGGCTAGTCACAGCTTTCTGGAGCTCTCTCAGCCCCACCTACCTCACAGGGGGTTTGTTGTGAGGGGGGAAGGGCAAGGAGATTGTCAGCCCCTTTGGGTCTCCTACAGGAGAGAAAGGGGGAATTTAAATCCAAACTCTTCTTCTTCTTATGGTGCGTTACCATATTCCTCAATTATGCCAGACAGTTGATTCCTAAATCGGTTCCAAAACCTGTCGTCTCTCTGGACCTGAGGCGACTGAGGGATAACAGAATTGAAGATGTGTACTGTGAGGAAACCGCCTTTGATTCTTGTAGAAATACAGCTCGCGAATGAGCATTGTGCACGTTGTCAGTTCACAGGTGGGCCGCTGACTCAAGATGTCTGAGACTCAGTTGGAGAAATGCTGCGAGTGCATCATCAACATCTTCCACCAGTACTCGGTTCGGGTGGACCATTTCGATATGCTCAGCAAGAGCGAGCTGAAGAAGCTGATCGAGCAACAGCTGCCCAACTTCCTTAAGGTGAGGTGATCATTTGCTGTTGGGAAATTGGTTCCCTTCCAGAGGGGGCCCTGTGATGAGAGGGGAATGGGCAGATGAGCCACTGTTGTACAAAAGATCTAGGCAGTGGTGGGATCCAAACATTTTAGTAACAGGTTCCCATGGTGGTGGGATTCAAACTGTGACGTCGCGCCAATGGGGCTGGCCGGGGCATGATGGGGGCATGGCCGGGCATTCCGGGGGCGGGGCATTCCTGGGCGGGGCTGTGGCAAGGACGCAGCCTTGCATTCATGTACCGGGTCCTTGGCCGGGAAAACAAATGCACGCATGAGCTGCCACTTGCATCACCGGGTGCAACTCCTCCTGCTAGACTGCTTCAAGTGCTCTGCGCTACTGCTGAGGGGAGGGGCATAACTGAGGCAAAAATCACGTGGCAAAACCACCAATTAGTAACCCCCTCTCGGCACACACAAATAATTAGTAACCCACTCTCGGGAACCTTTGAGAACCTGCTGGATCCCACCTCTGGATCTAGGATTTGGCAAGGATCACGCTTCCTTTTCTGTCCATCCTTGGCCCCAGTCTGGTGGAACTCTCTATCCAATGAGACCAGAGCCCTGTGGGACCTTAGACAGTTCCGCAGGGCCTGCAAGACAGAGCTGTTCTACCAGGCATAAAGTTGAGGCAGTCATGATACCTTCTGGCCTCCCTCTTCTCTTCCTCTTGCATCATTTTCTATAATCAACCCTTGGGGGGGGGGGAATGTTCGAAAATATTTTTATTTATTTACTTATTGCACTTATATCCCGCCAATCTCATGCAGTACTCAGGGAGGTTCACAATAAAAAAAAAACCCTATGAGAGCCAGCATGGTGTAGTGGTTAGGGACAGGTGGATTCTAATCTGGAGAACTGGGTTTGATTCTCCACCCCTCCAGCTGAGCGGAAGGGGCTTATCTGGCGAACCTGATGTGTTTCCGCACTCCTACATCCCTGCTGGGTGATCTTGGGGCTATTCACAGTTCTCTCAGAGATCTCAGTCCCACCTACCTCACAGGGTGTTTGTTGTGGGGAGAGGAAGGGAAAGGAGCTTGTCAGCCACCTTGAGTCTCCTTACAGGAGAGAAAGGTGGGTATAAATCCAAACTCTTTTCTTGTTCTAAAACAGTCAATACAATGAATATAAAAAAATAAACATTTAAACATTATAAATAGCATGGATTTAAAAACATAATTACAAACAGATGGCATAAAAGGAAACCTGCATGGGGATATTGGGCCATTGCTTTCACCTCCTGCATGTGAGCTCCCAAAGGCACCTGGTGGGCCACTGCGAGTAGCAGAATGCTGGACTAGATGGACTCTGGTCTGATCCAGCTGGCATGTTCTTATGTTCTTATGTTCTTATGATATAAAAGCAAATGCGTGTGCTGCATCCAGATGAGGACCAGGAAGGATTTTAGAGGAAGGTATGTCCAGCAAAAAATGGCCTGGCGGAACAGCTCTGTTTTACAGGCCTTGCAGGGCCCAGATGTCCCAAGGATGTCACCATCTTGTGATTATTATTGTGGCGCAGTGGCTAAGAGCAGCGGCTAAGAGCAGGTGCACTCTGATCTGGAGGAACCAGGTTTGATTCCCAGCTTGCGCTGTGGAGGCTTATCTGGGGAATTCAGATTAGCCTGGGCACTCCCACACATGCCAGCTGGGTGACCTTGGGCTAGTCACAGCTTCTCGGAGCTCTCTCAGCCCCACCCACCTCACAGGGTGTTTGTTGTGAGGGGGGAAGGGAGAGGAGATTGTCAGCCCCTTTGAGTCTCCTGCAGGAGAGAAAGGGGGGATATAAATCCAAACTCTTCCTCTTCTTCTTCTTCTAGATGTTTTTGATTGTGTTATGATGTGAGCCGCCCTGAGCTCGAAAGAGGAAGGGGTGGGGTAGAAATCTAATAAATAATGATAATCCATCCATCCCTTCTCCTCTCATCCAAGCACTACCTAGAGTAGAAAACGGAAGGAGTGGTGTGGTCATTCTGAGGTGCCTGGATCAGAAGAGGGACTCAGTTGGAATTTTGAGTGCATTCATATGTTCATGTAGGGGAATTGGGGGAATTTATTTATTTTGTCTTAACGTTTGTTTTTCTAAGCCACCTTGAATAAAAAAAAATAAAGGAGGGATATGAACATGTGAATGATAAATGTATTTACATTTGGGTGCTGTGTGGTTTCCGGGCTGTATGGCCGTGTTCTAGCAGCATTCTCTCCTGACGTTTCGCCTGCATCTGTGGCTGGCATCTTCAGAGGGTCCTCTGAAGGCTGGCATCTTCAGAGGATCCTCTGAAGATGCCAGCCACAGATGCAGGCGAAGCATCAGGAGAGAATGCTGCTAGAACATGGCCATACAGCCCGGGAACCACACAGTACCCAAGTGATTCCAGCCGTGAAAGCCTTCGACCATACAATGTATTTACATATGCACACACGTGTGCGCACACACACACACACACACAGAGGCTTTGGTGCAAAGAAATTAGGGTTGTATTGTCCCTGATGGGGAGAGCCACCTTGGTGCATTGGTTAAGAGCAGGTGGACTCTAATCTGGCGAACCAGGTTTGATTCCTCGCTCCTCCACATGAAGCCTGCTGAGTGAATCTGGGCCAGTCACAGTTCTCTCAGAACCCTCTCAGCCTCGTAAAGTGGCTTTTGTGGGTAGGAGAAGGAAAAGTGAGTGAGGGCTACTTTGGGACACCTTAAACGTAGAGAAAAGCTGAGCTCTTTTTCTTCTCTTCTTCTGGAGATTCAATTTACAGTCTCTAACGTTAGGCCAGTAGATCGAACTTTTCTTCTTCTGATGAGAGCTCCTGCCAGAATCTTTATATCCACAACAAACCCTTTCCGTATCCTCCACTTTATCCTCACTCTGTAAATTCCTCTGGGACTATGTGACCAGCTCCAGTGACCTTCCAAGATTTAAACCCCAATCTTCAAGATCCTGGTGTCGTGTGCAAATCAACCCTCAGACACATTCCACAACGAAAGGATATTAAATCCAGTTTTGTGGATGCACATACAATGTGTATTTTCAAGTCATGTGTTATGAGGGGTATGTTTTTTTAAAACCTATTTTATAAATGTTGCCAATCCTTCTTTCACTATGCAAGTCATATGCAATTTATTTTTTTAAAATGCTTAATTTATTCTCCACTTTTCTTCCTAACAAGGACTCAAAGTGGCTTTCATTATTTTCATCTTCTCCATTTTATCCTCACTTCGTGGAGCAGCAGTGGTGTAGGAGGTTAAGGGCTCGTGTATCTAATCTGGAGGAACCGGGTTTGATTCCCAGCTCTGCCGCCTGAGCTGTGGAGGCTTATCTGGGGAATTCAGATTAGCCTGTGCACTCCCACACACGCCAGCTGGGTGACCATCGGTTAGTCACAGCTTCTCGGAGCTCTCTCAGCCCCACCCACCTCACAGGGTGTTTGTTGTGAGGGGGGAAGGGCAAGGAGATTGTAAGCCCCTTTGAGTCTCCTGCAGGAGAAAAAGGGGGATATAAATCCAAACTCCTCCTCCTCCTCCTCCTCCTCCTCCTCCTCCTCCTCCTCCTTCTTCTTCTTCTTCTTCTTCTTCTTCTTCTTCTTCTTCTTCTTCTTCTTCTTCTTCTTCTTCTTCTTCTTCTTCTTCTTCTTCTTGTGTACTGTGAAAATGAGCCCTAAGAGTAGACTCATTGCCATCTGGGAAATTATAGAAAGAATCTGAGGGGAGATGAAAGTCTTCACAGTCTTGATAACCATCCGTTATTTTCACAGAAAACGAAAGATCAGAAGTCTGTTGACGCCTTAATGGCAGAGCTTGACAAGGACAAGAATGGGCAGCTCTCCTTTGAAGAAACCATGCCTTTTATCGTGCGAATACTGATTGCTTGCCATGACCACATCCACCAGAAAGAAGGCCACGGCCACGGCCACAGCCACGGCCAAGGCCACGGCCACAGCCACTAAACGTCATCAGTAACATCAACATTTTACTTTCTTGGTCATTGTTGTTGCTGGGAGATTGAACCATTAAAGATTGACCTCATGTTCCTCAGGTGTTTGTGTTTTGGGGAGAGGGAAGGCAGATGGCAGGGCGCGGTGACACGATTTTGAAAGTCTATAAAATGGAAAACCTCATTAGTAGACTTCTAGCCCTCCCTGCTAGGAGCAGCAGTGGCGTAGGAGGTTAAGAGCTCGTGTATCTAATCTGGAGGAACCGGGTTTGATTCCCAGCTCTGCTGCCTGAGCTGTGGAGGCTTATCTGGGGAATTCAGATTAGCCTGTACACTCCCACACACGCCAGCCGGGTGACCTTGGGCTAGTCACAGCTTCTCAGAGCTCTCTCAGCCCCACCTACCTCTCAGGGTGTTTGTTGTGAGGGGGGAAGGGCAAGTAGATTGTAAGCCCCTTTGGGTCTCTTGCAGAAGAGAAAGGGGGGATATAAATCCAAACTCTTCTTCTTCTTCCCCACCACTCCTGCAAGCAGAACTGCTTTATTAAGATTATTTATTTATTCATCCATCTATCAGTCTATCAGTCTATCAGACTATCAATCAATTTGAAATGTTCAGTCTGGTGAGGAGCGCAGGGAGCTTTTCCGGCCTTTTCTGTTGGCAGCAGAAGATAGGACTTGTAATAATGGGTTAAATTATGGGTGGACAGGTAATGGCTGGATATTAGAAAACATTTTAAAAGGAGTTCAGCATTGGAATCAGCTGCCTATCGAGGTAGTGAGCAGCAGTGGCGTAGGAGGTTAAGAGCTCGTGTATCTAATCTGGAGGACCAGGGTTTGATTCCCAGCTCTGCCGCCTGAGCTGTGGAGGCTTATCTGGGGAATTCAGATTAGCCTGTACACATCCCACAGCAACCCCATTGACATGTCTCAGACTTCCCAAACCAGTTATCAGAAAATAAAATATTGGCTTCCACGACACACCCTGCAAAGACTTGCCGCTTCATCCGCTTCATCTTTGAGATGCTGGGTTAGACAGGGAGCAATATTAGAGAGCCAGCGTGGTGTAGTGGTTAAGAGCAGGTGCACTCTCATCTGGAGAACCGGGTTTGATTCCCTGCTCTGCCCCTTGAGCTGTGGAGGCTGATCTGGGGAACCAGATTAGCTTGTGTACTCCGACCCATGGCAGCTGGGTGACCTTGGGCTAGTCACAGCTTCTCGGAGCTCTCTCAGCCCCACCCACCTCACAGGGTGTTTGTTGTGAGGGGGGAAGGGCAAGTAGATTGTAAGCCCCTTTGAGTCTCCTGCAGGAGAGAAAGGGGGGATATACATCCAAACTCCTCCTCCTCCTCCTCCTCCTCCTCCTCCTCCTCCTCCTCCTCCTCCTTCTTCTTCTTCCCTCCTCTCTGGCAGAGGTGTAGCAAGGGGGAAAAGCACCTGGTGCACTGATGCGTCCTCTGCCCCTGCCATGCCAACATCTGCCCTGTCCCACCCCGGAATGCCCCTGCCTTGCTCCCGACACCCCCCCCCGCCATGCCCTCACAGGGGCGCACACCTGATGCATCGTGCACCCCCTCGTTCCCTTGGAGCTACGCCTCTGCTCTCTGGCAGTTTTCTTCCACACAGAGAAAAAGTTTATAATCCCTTGCTTAGAGTACCTTGAATGTTAGAAGTGTTTGAACTGAAACATCCTCAAATGAGCAGATAGGTCCAGAAGGAGATCATGATAGACCAGAGATAACAGCCAACACCATCCCTCTGGTCTTGCAGCTGGTACTAAACATCTCCCAGGCCTGAACCTGCGAATAGTTTGAAGTGTGGAGCGAAGAAGCTGAGTGGGCATGAACAAGTTGGGTTTGAATCTCAACTCAACGCTTGCAAAGTTTCCTTGGGCTTGTGTTTTTTTTCTTGCCTAACGAGTAGGGTAAAATAGAGGAGAAGAAGAGCCATTTTTACACTCTAAAGAAAAATGCAATATCATGAACGCGAGTGCTGATAGGTTACATGCAGAAACATGTGTGTCCATATTAATTTTATTAAATGTTTGTTTATTGTTAAAAATATTTTCATCCCACTTTATACCATCCTCTCTAGGTGACTTACACAGGTCAAAACAATAAAAGATCGCAATAGAACATCGTCAACCAACTAGGACCATTAAAACAAAATAACGCAAACCAAATAAAATAGCCCCAACCCCCGCTCTCCCAGACCAGCAGCTGTAGAGGAGGTTTCCATGGAGGCCAACCAAATGCCTGGGTGAAGAGAAAGGTCTTGGGAATATCCATGGGAATGTCATGGGAATGTCTATGGGAATGTCAACTCAATGCATGGCAGCTGTGAAAAAGGCAAACTCTATGCTGGGGATATTAGGAAAGGAGTTGATAATAAAACTGCAAGGATTGTCATGCCCTTATATAAAGCAGTGGTGCGACCGCACTTGGAGTACTGTGTCCAGTTCTGGTTGCCGCATCTCAAAAAGGATATTGAGGAGATAGAAAAAGTGCAGAGAAGGGCAACGAGGATGATTGAAGGATTGGAGCACCTTCCCTATGAGGAGAGGCTGCAGCATCTGGGACTCTTTAGTTTGGAGAGGAGACGTCTGAGGGGGGACATGATTGAAGTCTATAAAATTATGCATGGGGTAGAAAATGCTGGGACAGAGAGAAATTTTTCTCTCTTTCTCACAATGCTAGAACCAGGGGGCATCCATTGAAAATGCTGGGGGGGGGGGAGAATTAGGACTAAGAAAAGGAAACACTTCTTCACGCAACGTGTGATTGGTGTTTGGAATATGCTGCCACAGGAGGTGGTGATGGCCACTAACCTGGATAGCTTTAAAAGGGGCTTGGACAGATTTATGGAGGAGAAGTCGATTTATGGCTACCAATCTTGATCCTCTTTGATCTGAGATTGCAAATGCCTTAACAGTCCAGGGGATCGGGAGCAACAGCTGCAGAAGGCCATTGCTCTCACATCCTGCATGTGAGCTCCCAAAGGCACCTGGTGGGCCACTGCGAGTAGCAGAGAGCTGGACTAGATGGACTCCGGTCTGATCCAGCTGGCTTGTTCTTATGTTCTTATGACTGTCAAAAGCTCATAACCCCAAGATCTTGTTGGTCTTTAGAATGCTGCCAGCCTCAAACCTAGTTCTATGGTACACCAACACAGTTACGCTCTGAAGCAGATGTTGATAAAGATAGGTAAAGTGCTGTTTGTGAAACCCACAGGTCCTCCCAGGCAATGCCCCTCAATTTTAGCCCCTCCTAACAGTCGTCATCTAGCAGAGCTCCTGCTCTGTACCTGTGCAATAATGTTCCAATTATTCGTTTACATTTGAGGTAACTGTGAACCTGGCTTTTGAGGATGTATATTCAGAGCAATTAGGGAAACAGTTTAGACTCTGTATTGTCTCAGATCCTCTGAAGATGCCAGCCACAAATGCAGGCGAAACGTCAGGAGAGAATGCTGCTAGAACATGGCCATACAGCCCAGAAACCACACAGCACCCCAGTTTAGACTTGTTCACCCTTTGCAGTTACTACAAACTGCACCCAGACCCTCTTATAGGGCAAGTTCCAGGTTTGGGGGAGCCAGGCAGAAAGTGCCTAGAGGCCCCACTCTGCCTACTACCCCCTGAGCAAAGAATATCAAGATAAGGTCTCCCTCTGCCTGCACTCACTATTGAGTAATGTATGCCGTTGGAAGCAGTGGTGGGATCCAAAAATTTTAGTAACAGGTTCCCATGGTGGTGGGATTCAAACTGTGGCGTAGCGCCAATGGGGCTGGGCGGGGCACGACGGGGGCGTGGCCGGGCATTCCGGGGGCGGGGCATTAATAATTTCTCTGTTACTGTAAGAAACTCTTACTGTAAAAAAAAGTTCCTAATTTCCAGCTGGTATCGTTCTGTCCATAATTTAAACTCATTATAGCAAGTCCTATCGTCTGCTGCCAACAGGAACAACTACTTCTCCTCCAATTGACTGCCTGTCAAATACTTAATACTTTCAAATACTTAATTTTTTTCCTAGAAATCAAAAGAAGGATACTTTCCTTAAACAAGGAACTTGACCCTATTTCTAAAACATGTTTTGAAAACAGCCCAACAGGGAGAATGATCCCGTTTTCTACCTTCGCTAACCAGCCACATAGGAAACAACAGGACTTTATGGTTTTTGGACCGAATGGAATTTCTAACGGAAAAGCAGACCCAATTAGTAACCCCCTCTCGGCACACACAAATAATTAGTAACCCACTCTCGGGAACTGGTGAGAACCTGCTGGATCCCACCACTGGTTGGAAGCATCTCTGTTATGAACGCAGTGCCATTTCTGCAGCAGTTCTGCCTCCACGGTTTAGGGTTAGCAGCCTCTAGACGGGACCTGGAATTCTCCTAGAATTACCATTGATTTTCAGGCTACAGAGGTCAGTTCCTCTGGACACAAAGGCAGTGTCGAGGACAGAGTCTATGGCTTTGACATGGACTGAGAATGTCTGACTGTAGTGGTTGGCTCTCGGTACCAGCTGTTGCCGTTTCTTTACTATGTATTGTTCTTGGATTGGATTTGCAGCCAAATGGTCGTAATTAACCCTCTATTGGGACAAATTAGGCTGTAAACGTATGCCTTTCCTTGTTATGAAAATATGTCCAAGACAGCAAAAGAAAGAGAGAGAAATATCATCAGTATTTACGTGAAGTTGCCTCCATTTCCAGTTTTCCCTGACAGGAAGTCAAGTTTCTGTCAGAATGCAGAGCTTCATCTAAATTCAGCTCCCGGAGAAAAGCAGAAGTCAAATGTGAGGAAAACGCAAAGTGTGAGGGTAGACTCAGTCCTCAGCACGAGCTGATAACACAGCTAAGTATTTCTTGAGGAATCCTATCCCCCTACACCAAAATGTCAAACTGGCTGGCATTCTTCTTTAGGGCAGTCATTAGTCAATTTGTCATGCGTCATCCAAACACAAGTGACTAAATTATAACTGCGGATGTGCAAACTTCCAATGGTTCTTTTCCACAGGCCAAGAATTTCCAGGCTAAACAAGTCCACATTAGGCGTAAACAGTAACAATTCCACAAGGCTCTGAAAGGGGATTTACTAGCTTCATAATGTAAACACGACTCTGTATTATTCATACATGTATACAAACAAGCATGTGTGTACATATATACAATCTTAGAGTTGGGTGCTGTGTGGTTTCCGGGCTGTATGGCCGCGTTCTAGCAGCATTCTCTCCTGACGTTTCACCTGCATCTGTGGCTGGCATCTTCAGAGGATCTTCAGATGATCCTCCGAAGATGCCAGCCACAGATGCAGGCAAAACGTCAGGAGAGAATGCTGCTAGAACACGGCCATACAGCCCAGAAACCACACAGCACCCAAGTGATTCCGGCCGTGAAAACCTTCAACAATCTTAGGCTCATTCCGCACATGCAGAATAATGCACTTTCAAACTGCTTTCAGTGCTCTTTGAAGCTGTGCGGAATGGCAAAATCCACTTGCAAACAGTTGTGAAAGTGGTTTGAAACCCATTATTTTGCATGTGCGGAAGGGGCCTTAGAGTTTATGGCATCGTATGACGGCTGATATCCCTCATCTCCTGGAAATAAGGTTGCCAGATCTGCTTGGGAAATTCCCAGAGATTTGAGGATGGTACTTTGAAAAGGTGGAGTTTGAGGAGAGGTAGGAGCTCAGTGGGATACGATACTATACGATCTGTTCTCTGAAGCTATATCCTCTATCAAACATAGGCGTTTTCCGGACGAACATATTATCCCAGGGGAAAACCGGGATCATACATACCGGGATGTTTGTATTTTGGTTTCACACTCTGCACTGCTGCTCGTCAGCACATTCAGGCTGGGAGGAAGAACGCCAGGTGATTATGCACGACCCCGGTTTAGTTTCATTTTCCTCGCCAACGTTGCTGCTCATGTGCGAACTATCCCATTTTCCCAACATTCTGATTGGCTGAAGGTGGCGAGGTGGGAAAAAGAAACCGGTCCATCTTCCACAATGTTTGCATGGGAGCAGGATTGGTGTGGGTTTTTTTAAAAAAAGAACCGCCAATTTTATTGTTTTTTTTAAAGTCGCGGGATAAGGGCAATCTCGCAGGGCGGGCCTGAGTTAGACCTGGAAGCCATGCAGAAATCATGGTCAAACTGGGATGTTTCACATTCGAGGGTATATGGTCTGTTGGTAAAATGCCAAAGAAGTTACAAGAAGCTTTTAACTCCTGCCTCCAATTAGATAATCTATACTGAACAATTTTTTAAAAGACTTTGTCTATTCAAACTATCTAGCAACAAAGTTCTCTAAGATTTATCTGCTAAAGGCTGGCTATCAACATTTAAATGTGATAATGCAAACAAAGTATGAGTCCTGTTCTTTGAACTATAACCAGCAAACCATAACAAAACCCTTAAGAGACCTTGATCTTTTTATTGGAAAAAAAGAAACAATTCTCTCTATTATTTAAGATAGTACAAAGTGAAAATTAACTCTATGGTTACTGTATAAATAAGTGCGACATTGATCAATCATGTTATCGTGAGTAATATTTTAAAAGAAAACCAATTGTTTCACTGCTTTTATGGATTATCAACAAGTCCAAATCACACATACGTCCAGAAATCCCATCTAATCTTCTTCTGAGACTTCTATCCAGAGAAATCTGAGTTGCGAATCACAGTATGTTATGTTATCTTAAATTTAATTTGTATACTGCCCTCCTCCGAAGGGTTCAGTACTGCACATTTATAGAAAAAAAATCTGTCTTATCTTTGAAAATGTCCTAACTTGGAAACATGTATGACCTGCGAGTTGTTGTTGTTGTTGTTGTTATTATTATTATATTTATAAACCACCCTCCCCTGAAGGGCTCAGGGCGGCGAACAAACAAATAGATAGAGCACAAATAAAGAGTTATGCTGACGCAGCAAGAAAGAAGGCGACTATTGAAAGTCAAGTCTGTCCCTACTGTAAAAAAAAAAATCACATATCTAATATTTCACAATTTTTATTGCTTTCAAGAAATGTGACCTACCTTTAAACAATTAGGGGATTTCCAAATCGAATAAGTCACCTTCACCTTACTAACTAGCAGCCCATGGCTTGCTGGAAGTAGCAAGGGTGGGAGAACCCAGAGGGATACCCACCTAATGCAATTTGAGCAAGAGATGGACAGAACACTTTGTTTATGTGAGATTTGGCAAGCAAGTGAAATTTCAAAACCTGGGGAAAAAATCATCCTAAGGAACCTCACCACAGTCTCACCTTATTGTGTTACTTGTGAATTCCTGTGTGACTTCCACCAGCCACAGAATCATAATGGGAGGAAATTCTCCTCAGACAGCAAGTTTTAAAAAGAATACAGATAGGCACATAACATCTTGTAACAAATGGTGCTTTTGGATTGCGGGCATGAAACTCCTCTAAAGACTAATCCTGACACTGTCCTACTAAGTAGTCAGGTGATGTATTGTTGAAGGCTTTCACGGCCAGAATCACTTGGGTGCTGTGTGGTTTCCGGGCTGTATGGCCATGTTCTAGCAGCATTCTCTCCTCATGTTTCACCTGCATCTGTGGCTGGCATCTTCAGAAGATCTGATAGTAGGAAAGGAAAGCAAGTGGAGTATATATACCTGTGAGTAACAATGAAGGTCAATAGATGAGAGCATCTGAATAGAAGTAGCCTGGCATTTGAGTAACAATGAAGTATGTAGCATTTGAGTAACAATGAAGATATTAGGGTCAATAGGTGAGAGCATCTGAATAGAAGTAGCCTGGCCTTTGTTCCATTTGATTGTATATTGTCTATAGTCATCCTGTGTTTGTGTGGAGCTGATTAGTCACTGTCTTGACTCTAGTATTTTTCAACACTGGCAGCCAAGTTCTGTTCATTTTCATGGTTTCTTCCTTTCTGTTGAAATTAATTAATTTGATTTGATTTGTATGCCATCCTCCCCACAACTGCTGAGAGTGGCTTGCAGTAGTAAATACCATAAACAATTAAAACAGTTATACAGTGACGAAGGGAGGGGCAACTGCGCCTGGGGCATGAACTGCATGCGCGCGCCCTCCCCGTCCCAACATGCCCCACCTTGCCCCCGAAATGCCCCACCCCTGAATTGCCCCAACATGCCCCCACCCCACCCCACCCCACCCCACCTGTCCCGCCCCTGGCCCCGCCCCATGTGACTGCAATGGCGGCGCCTGGGACAAGCCGCCCCGGATGTCCCCAGTGCAGCTACGCCTCTGCAGTTATAATTGCTAAAATCCAATCTAATCCAGCTAAAATACTTTTAATTACAATCAACTAAAAGCTTAATTTCAAATCAAAGTTAAAATAAGACTGGCAACAGGTGCCATTGAAAGCAAATAGGAATTAAGGGCTTTGGGCCGACAACCAAGTGCAATTAAGAATAGAACAATTACAATTTCAGTTTTTGGTCTGTCACCAAAAGCCTGTCAGGCAACGCTGCCTTCCAGGCCCTGTGGAATTGCATCAAGTCCATGCCATTCACCAGTCAAAATGCTCATGCTTGCTTTAAGCCATGGAGCGCACCTGTTCAAATAATGGGACAATTTTAAGGACGAGTGACCAGGGACAAGAATCTGATAGACACTCATCCCTCACCTATTCTATCATGATAATAGTTTTTAAAACCATAACTCATATTCTTCTGGAATGCTGTCTTCACAGTAACCTGCGCAGGATTTTAATTCACCCTCTTCTGCTTCCAAGACTTGAGCGCTCCAAGTTCCAGACCACTCGCTTTCTGCTAAGTGACTGTAATCCACCGATCACCTTGGCAGTGGCTAAATGCTTGGAAAGCATTTTAAACACCCGTATTGAAATGTTTTAAAAGTTTTCTTATGTTCTTATGTTCTCTTTTAAATGGAAATATGCTAATAATTTATATGCCATTAAAGGTTAAATGAATGATAATAGTTTTATCTATCTATCTATCTATCTATCTATCTATCTATCTATCTATCTATCTATCTATCTATCTATCTATCTATCTATCTATCTATCTATCTATCTATCTATCTATCTATCTATCTATCTATCTATCTATCTATCTATCTATCTATCTATCTATCTATCTATCTATCTATCTATCTATCTATCTATCTATCTATCTATCTATCTATCTATCTATCTATCTATCTATCTATCTATCTATCTATCTATCTATCTATCTATCTATCTATCTATCTATCTATCTATCTATCTATCTATCTACTTACCTGCCTACCTGCCTGCCTGCCTGCCTGCCTGCCTGCCTGTCTGTCTGTCTGTCTGTCTGTCTGTCTGTCTATCTATCTATCTATCTATCTATCTATTGTTTAAACTTTTATACCGCCCCATCCCCTAGGGGCTCTGGGCGGTTTTAAGGGGTACCCAGGTTGATCTGCAGTAGAATAGTTAAAATTGAGTTCAGTAGCACCACAGAGCCCCGAATCTAGCTGTTTGGCTGGCTGGTCTCCAGTGCACGTTCCGACAGATGAGTTCAGAGAAAGACGATGAGTTGTTTCGGTGAGAGTGAGTTATGCAGATGTGTCCTTTGTGCAATTTCCCCAAGCTGGGACAGGCCCAGTGGTATGAGCTTGTTAAACGACTCTTATCTCCATAGGTCTTTTTCTTGATGAACTTTGGTCTAGTGTAGCAACATTCCTCAGCAAGGCAGAGCCAGGAGAAAGAAAGAGAGAGAGAAGAAAGAGAGGACATCTCCTGTTTCTCCCTGAAGCAAGGACGAAATCTTCCATGCTGAGCCGCATTGGGGTACAAATGTGGTTGCTGTGCCTTCCTCTGTCACAGATGATGTATTTATCCATATAGAATCACACGATTCAAAAGCTCAGGGTAGGGCTACTAACTCTGGATTGAGAAGTACTGGATTGAGGAGCAGCAGTGGCGTAGGAGGTTAAGAGCTCATGTATCTAATCTGGAGGAACTGGGTTTGATTCTCCGCTCTGCCGCTTGAGCTGTGGAGGCTTATCTGGGGAATTCAGATTAGCCTGTGCACTCCCACATATGCCAGCTGGGTGACCTTGGGCTAGTCACAGCTTCTCGGAGCTCTCTCAGCCCCACCTACCTCACAGGGTGTTTTTTGTGAGGGGGGAAGGGCAAGGAGATTGTAAGCCCCTTTGAGTCTCCTGCAGGAGAGAAAGAGGGGATATAAATCCAAACTCTTCTTCTTCTTCTACTTGGAGATATTTATTTTTATTTCTTTATTTCACAAATTTCTTCATCACCCCTCCCAGAACTGGCTTGGGGCAATGTACAGATCAACAACAATGCAATAAAAGTGTCTTGTAAAATTGGAAAGCCGAGTGGCAGCCTAAAATGTATAGTATAATTAATTCAGTTATAATTAAACCAGTCTAATTAAAAATAATAATACATATTTAATAAATACCGCTAACTGAGCCAAACCGCATTGGCTGGATCAGATGGTAGACCAATAAATGATGGCGACAATCACAGAACTTCACACCTGCGGTGGAGCGGCGCATGGTCACCAGGGATAGATAGTAACAGCCGGGTCTCATTGGAAAGCCTGGTGGAACAACACAGTTGTGCAGGCCCTGCAGAACTTCATGAGGTCCTGCAGGGCCCTGATCTCCTTTGGGAGGCTGTTCCACCAGGTTGAAAAGGCCCTGGCCTGCACTGAGGCCAAATGGACCTCACGTGGGCCAGGGATTACTAGGAGGCCCTTTGCTCCTGATCTTAATGTCTGCTGAGGGCTAGATCGGAAGAGACAGTCTCGCAAATATCCTATATGGGGGTGGAGTCTGAGGAGGGGGATCAATGAGGTATAACTCCATACAGTCATTCTTCCAAAGCAGCCATTTTCTCTGTGGTATCTGAGATACTGATATCTATAGTATGGAGAGCTATTGGAATTTTGGGAGTTGAGGAGGAGGTTACATCAATGCTTGGCTCTTATGGCCCTTTCATATAAGCCCATGGCAATGCCGATCTCCACGTTGGGGTCAGGAAGTGATTCATTTTAATCCATTGCAGTTTATTTTGCAGTCTTGTTTTAACTCCACCTCGCATATTTCCAACTTGTGCACCCCTCCCCCCCCCGATAAATTGAGAAGGAATTATGTTTGGATGGGGGATGAACTAAATTGTAGGCTGGGGAGTCCTTGGACACCCGATAGATCACCATCTGAGTGGGTACTAAGTTTTAGTGTTAATTTATCCCATATTATTGGACCTGTTCATTGTTTTTAATCTTGCATGTAAGCCCTGAACCCATTTTCAGTCGGGGAGGACTGCATATTAATAATAAATATAATAAATATAATAACTATAATATAATAACTATAATAACTATAATATAATATAATATAATATAATATAATATAATATAATATAATATAATATAATATAATATAATATAATATAATATAATATAATATAATATAATATAATATAATATAATATAAAAGAACATAAGAACAAGCCAGCTAGATCAGACCAGAGTCCATCTAGTCCAGCTCTCTGCTACTTGCAGTGGCCCACCAGGTGCCTTTGGGAGCTCACATGCAGGATGTGAGAGCAATGGCCTTCTGCGGCTTTTGCTCCCGAGCACCTGGACTGTTGAGGCATTTGCAATCTCAGATCAAAGAGGATCAAGATTGGTAGCCATAAATCGACTTCTCCTCCATAAATCTATCCAGGCCCCTTTTAAAGCTATCCAGGTTAGTGGCCATCACCACCTCCTGTGGCAGCATATTCCAAACACCAATCACACGTTGCGTGAAGAAGTGTTTCCTTTTATTAGTCCTAATTGCTTCCCAGCATTACATTTTCAATGAATGCCCCTGGTTCTAGTATTATTGTGAGAAAGAGAGAAAAATTTCTCTCTGTCAACATTTTCTATGCCATGCATAATTTTATAGCCTTCCATCATATCCCCCCCTCAGCCGTCTCCTCTCCAAACTAAAGAGTCCCAAACGCTGCAGCCTCTCCTCATAAGGAAGGTGCTCCAATCCTTCAATCATCCTCGTTGCCCTTCTCTGCACTTTTTCTATCTCTTCGATACCCTTTTTGAGATGTGGCGACCAGAACTGAACACAGTACTCCAAGTGCGGTCGCACCACGGCTTTATATAAGGGCATGACAATCTTTGCAGTTTTATTCTCAATTCCTTTCCTATATGCCGTAGGATGGGCTAGTTGACCCAACAGGTCTGTTCCAACTCTATGTTTCTACGATTCTTTGAGACCTTCACACCCTAACTGGAGTTTGGTAACCCTAGCTCAGGGCTGGCTGAAGAGTATGTGATTTCCTAAGTACATTTGACTCGGGTCCTTTCCAGTCCAGTCAACATACATTTGCAACATGCATATAAAACATATGCAACATACATACACAACATACATACACAAGCGTAATGAAATGCCATCCAGTTTGATCCAAGGGCTGCTTGGATCACGTCCGCTCATGAGTTAATCCCATGGAACATGATGGAACTTACTTCCAATTGAAACGATAACATCAGGAACTGTGCCTGGCGACTGAGGGGCATTCCTAGCTTATTGCTTTTGTAACAGTTTGAATTGACAAAGGGGACACCTGGGCTGATAGAAATGTACTTAACACGTCATTGGAAAGATATAGGTAATCAACCTGTCATATGTAAGGGAACTTTCCTTTCCTTTCTGTTGATCTTTATGGCTTCACAGAAATGCAGATAAGTAGGCAGACCCAGGAGGGTGGCTCCTAGGGGAAAACAGGGCGTGCCAGTTGCCCTTCAGGGATAGTCATGCCAGGGGGCCGTATCTTCCCCATTGCCGACCTTGGGGCACCTAAGCTCCAAAATAACTCTTTCCACACATTCTTAGAGAAAATGGAAGGGGGAACTCTTTGGGGGAACTCTTTGGGGATGAAGAGCTAGCAAGCTGGGTACTTCTCAAGCTGGGTACTTCGTTGCCTTTCAATAAACTTGACTGATCAAGAATCCAGAGCCTGTTTGTTGCTTGAAGGACCAAGACCTAACGGATAGACATGCAAAGAACAAATGCTGGGTTGATGTCATAAGAACATAAGAACATAAGAACCACCCTGCTGGATCAGACCAGAGTCCATCTAGTCCAGCACTCTGCTACTCGCAGTGGCCCACCAGGTGCCTTTGGGAGCTCATGTGCAGGAGGTGAAAGCAATGGCCTTCTGCTGCTGCTGCTCCTGAGCATTTGGTCTGCTAAGGCATTTGCAATCTGAGATCAAGGAGGATCAAGATTGGTAGCCAGAGATCGACTTCTCCTCCATAAATCTGTCCAAGCTGCTTTTAAAGCTATCCAGGTTAGTGGCCATCACCACCTCCTGTGGCAGCATATTCCAAACACCAATCACACGTTGCGTGAAGAAGTGTTTCCTTTTATTAGTCCTAATTCTTCCCCCCAGCATTTTAATGAATGTCCTCCCTACCCTGCACTCTCACCCCCTGGGGTTGCTTGTGGCCCTCTTTTGGGGGCCCCTCCAGTTATGGCCCCCCAGACTATTGCCTAGGTTTGCCTAGCACAGGGGTAGGGAACCTGCGGCTCTCCAGATGTTCAGGAACTACAATTCCCATCAGCCTCTGTCAGCATGGCCAATTGGCCATGCTGGTAGGGGCTGATGGGAATTGTAGTTCCTGAACATCTGGAGAGCCGCAGGTTCCCTACCCCTGAGCTAAGCCTACCGGCTTGCTTACCGGCCCGGCCCACCCCCAGGCCCTTCCTTAAGGGCACCAACCATGGAGAAGACCAGCCGCCTGGCTCGGCTTCTCCCCACAGATGTTGCGATTCCGTTGCCAACCCACCGGGCTGCGACAAAATTACAAGTATAACAATAAAACCATTTACAACATGTCAACCATTAACAATTGTCACTAGGGAGGGTGGGTGGGTCAAGTCGCTCTTGAGCCTCAGCTAGCCAAGAAGGCCGAGGCTCGGGGCGTGGCACATGTAAGCACTCTGCTGTTCCCGCCTTTGCAGTTCGGGCCAATCGTTGCAGCCCCCTGCAACTGCGCCCTCAGAGCCGGCTGCTCCATTCCTTTTCCCTCGTGCTGCTCACCTCTGCCGAAATGGCTGCCACCGGTGACTCGATGGCTGCTATTTTTTGTGGCAAGGTTTTCTCACAGCAAGACCTCAGCCAGAGCCTTTCCCTCTCCGGGGTCATCTGTGGAAACAGGAAGTAGTCTTCAGTGTTTTGTGTTGGGTCCCCATCTTTAACTAGAGCTGCTAGTTCTCCTCCTGGGGGCAGAGAGTGCCTCCATTTTCTGCCGCCACTTAGTTTCTCAGCGGGGATCGTGTCAGGGCAGTGCTGTAAGATTTATACTCATTGGTAAAACCACAGAACTTTGGGGGATCCTACAGTATTTCCCCATTGTGATGATGTCACTTCCACGTTCATGCTGGTAGTGATGTTGCACTGTTGGAGTGAAATGTGTTTAGATGTCCCTCTTCCCTAAAAACACCCATCAGTCGCCAGCACTAGCCTTATCTTTAACTAAGGATAGCAGCGTTGAAACTGCTTGTCATTTGGTTCCCATTATTTGTGATTGTGTGTTGAAATCCAATGTTTTGGAGCAAGGTAGAACAGAAAGAAAGGAGACCGGAAGCAAAATAAAGAGGAACAGGGAAAGAAGCAGAGACAAATGTATATGTAGATATGTATATATGTGTATACACATATATAATATATATACACATTTGTTTCTGCTTCTCTTCCTGTTTATCTTTATCTTTATCTTTATCTCTGTCCCTGACTCCTTTCTTTCTCCTCTGCCTCAACCCAAAATACTGAATCTCTACAACTCCTGTTGGCTAAGAAGGTCTCTCTTTGAGTGAAGGACAGATAAAAATTACAGAGGAAATTAATTCAGCCTGGTAGTGAAGGCTGTAGCAACTTTATTAAAAGAAAATCTAATTCCTTGGGTGCTGTGTGGTTTCTGGGCTGTATGGCCGTGTTCTAGCAGCATTCTCTCCTGATGTTTTGCCTGCATCTGTGGCTGGCATCTTCAGATGCAGGCGAAATGTCAGGAGAGAATACTGCTAGAACACGGTCATACAGCCCGGAAACCACACAGCACCCAAGTGATTCCGGCCGTGAAAGCCTTCGACAATACAAATCTAATTCCTCTTCTATCCATTTTCTCACTGCAGTCCAACAATTCATTTATGTCCCTTTTTAAAAAGGAATTTGGATTCTGTTCTAATTTATTCTTTCTTTAATAAAATAAATATTCAAAAGGGGGCAAGCAGGAAGGGTCTGCAAGGTTTTATAATTTTGCTCTATATATGTTCAGAGGAAGGCAATGTTTTCACAAACTTTCTTATCTTCCAGCTAGAGCACTACTCTAGCAGCAGGTGTGTAGCATATGTGTTTGTGTGTGTGTGTATCTAAAGTGCCCTCAAGTAACAGCTGACATATGGCAAGACTCAAAGGCCCCTTCTGCACAAGCAAAATAATGCATTTTCAAACCACTTTCACAACTGTTTGCAAGCGGATTTTGCTTCAAAGAGTACTGAAAGCAGCTTGAAAGTGCATTATTCTGCATGTGCGGAATGAGCCTAACAGAGGTGTTTTTTGCCCATAGTGTTCCTTGGTTGTCTCCCATCCAAAGACTAACCAGGGCCAACCCTGCTTAGCTTCTGAGATCGGATGAGATGGAGCCAGCCTGGACCATCAAGGTCAGGGTGTGTATTATGTGAAAAAAATGTCATAAAAGCATGCCCTGATTTATCTACAAAGAAAAATCAAGGATAAATGAAGGGGAAAACCTTCTTTTAGAAGAAGAAGAAGAAAAAGAAGAAGAAGAAGAAGAGGAGGAGGAGGAGGAGGAGTTTGGATTTGTATCCCCCCTTTCTCTCCTGTAGGAGACTGAAAGGAGCTTATAATCTCCTTGCCCTTCCCCCCTCACAACAAACACCCTGTGAGGTAGGTGGGGCTGAGAGAGCTCCGAGAAGCTGTGACTAGCCCAAGGTCACCCAGCTGGTGTGTGTGGGAGCGCACAGGCTAATCTGAATTCCCCAGATAAGCCTCCACAGCTCAGGTGGCAGAGCTGGGAATCAAACCCGGTTCCTCCAAATTAGATACATGAGCTCTTAACCTCCGACGCCACTGCTGCTCCTTTTAAAAGAAAGAGAGCAAGAGAACAATGGACAACAGTGGCTATCTCTAGAAACAAAGCCATTTTGAAAAAAGAAGATCCTCTTCTGATTAGTAACCTGATAGGCTTCATTATCAAGTAGTTCTTTTTATAGGTGCTTTGTACCAAAATGAAAAAGACAGAATGGAGACTTCTCTTTGCATTCATTTTTTTCCTTTTGGAAATATATGTCCTGTAATTTGCTTAACCCTTAGAATCATAGAATCATAGAGTTGGAAGAGACCACCAGGGCCATCAAGTCCAACCCCCTGCCATGCAGGAACACACAATCAAAGCACTCCCAACATGTGTTCATCCAGTCTCTGTTTAGAAACCTCCAAAGAAGGAGACTCCACAACTTTCCAAGGTAGCTCATTCCACTGTCAAACAGCCCTGACAGTCAGAAAGTTCTTCCTGTTGTTTAGGTGGAATCTCTTTTCCTTCACCTTGAACCCATTACTCCATGTCCTAGTCTCTGAGGCAGCAGAAAACAAGCTTGCTCCCTCTTCAACATGGCATCCCTTCAAATATTTAAACACAGCTATCGTGTCCTCCCTTAATCTTCGCTTCTGCAGACTAAACATATCCAGCTTCCTTTCTTCCTAGGGCATGAATTTCATACCTTTTACCATTTTGATTGTCCTTGGGGGGGGGGGGTGGGGGGGGAGAGGGCGGGTTGGGGGGGGGGGGGGTGGGGGGGGGGGGGGGTGGGGGGGGGGGGGGGTGGGGGGGGGGGGGGGTGGGGGGGGGGGGGGGGGGGGGGTGGGGGGGCGGGGGGGGGGGGGAGGGGGGGGGGGGGGGGGGGGGTTGGGGGGGGGGGGGGGGGGGGGGGGGGGGGGTTTTGGGGGGGGGGGGGGTGGTGGGGGGGGGGGGTGGGGGGGGGGGGGGGGGGGGGGGGGGGGGGTGGGGGGGGGGGGGGGCGCTTGCCGGGGGGGGGGGCGGCTGGGTGGGGGGGGGGGAGTGGGGGGGGGGGGGGGGGGGGGTGGGGGGGGTGGTGGGGGGGGGGGGGGGGGGGGGGGGGGGGTGGGGGGGGGGGGGGGGGGGGGGGGGGGGGGTGGGGAGTGCCAAAGGTTCGCCACCACGGCCCTGGGAGCTTACGGTGGCAAACATGGTTCTCCCTTCCTCCATTTTATTCTCACAACGACCCTGTGAAGTAGGTTCAGCTTACACACTCGACCTAGATCATCAATTAGTTTCCACAGCTGGTTATCTGAACCGTTTTCACCTGTACGAGTTTGACGCTGCAACCACTACCCCGCACTTTCTCTCCCAGTTGCACCATCTCAAGATTTGACCTGGCTGTTCTTGTCAGAGCTTCTGGGGTGGGGGGTGGGGGGAGAAACCCCCTCTCTGATTCTGAGAGATATGCAAATAGACCACCTAAGAATGTTTCATTTTAAGACAGGGGCTCATTCCGCACATGCAGAATAAGGCACTTTCAAACTGCTTTCAGTGCTCTTTGAAGCTGTGCGGAACGGCAAAATCCACTTGCAAACAGTTGTGAAAGTGGTTTGAAAACGCATTATTTTGCGTGTGCGGAAGGGGCCTGAGAAAAGGTAGGGCAAAGCCCTCCCCTGAGAGCAGCAGGAGAGAAGAGACAGATTTGATTGCTTTGGATCCTAAACTCAGCCCTTTAACCACTATGCAAAACATACCCTGCAATTTACATACAATTCAATTAAGCACAGACAACTTTATAGTTATACAAGCATAACATTAAGGGGGAAAGAGAGATAAATTTTTGTTTACCCTCCATTACCAACTACTATTTTGTCTGCAGACAGGTTCAGCCTTCCTTGGTCTGCCCTTGGGCACAGAAGGGGTTTTTCCAGCCTTAGCTAATACTTCTTCTTCTTTTCTTACAGTGATTAGTTTGACAGCCGCCCATGACAAATATCCTCCTGACCTCAAAGGCTTGGTAAAGCAGAGATGTGACAGTAGGGATTGTGTGGAAATAGCACAGAGGTAAGAAGAGATCAGAGATTGGCAGATAAGTTCTCCCGTCCCTAGGTTTCAGTCTGGAAGGTCCATGAAGGTGGGGCATAAACGTTGTAAAAATACTCATAAAAACGGTAATCTAAGACCACTGAGTTATACCGCTGGGTCTGCTATCTGAACTCACATCACCCTAGTCCAGGGTCATCTTGGTCTCAGGCAGCCTATTAGTGGAAAACAAGGTAGCGAAGGATCAGGCAGAAACAACCAGAAGAAGCAGTTGGAACTTGTACCAGGTGCTAGCTTTCAAAGCTGCAAATTCACAGTCACACTGCATCATGGGCTTTGCAATCTTACGTCTGCTATATGATGTCAATCTCGGGCAACCTGTGAGTTTAATTAACATTGTATTTCGGTTTCTTGCTTGGACCTCTGTAACCACTGGACGGCATGAGCTAACGTGGTGTGGTGTTTACAGTGTTGTTCTGAGATTCTGAGATCTCTGCCAATTCAGACAAGGTCCCTATTGGAGAATTAGGCAGCTGGAACAGCAGTGGCGTAGTGGTTAAGAGCAAGTGCATTCTAATCTGAAGAAACCGGGTTTGATTTCCTGCTCTGCCGCTTGAGCTGTGGAGGCTTATCTGGGGAATTCAGATTAGCTTGTGCACTCCCACACATGCCAGCTGGCTGACCTTGGGCTAGTCACAGCTTTTCGGAGCTCTCTCAGCCCCATCTACCTCACAGGGTGTTTGTTGTGAGGGGGGAAGGGCAAGGAGATTGTAAGCCCCTTTGAGTCTCCTGCAGGAGAGAAAGGGGGGTATAAATCCAAACTCCTCCTCCTCCTCCTCCTCCTCCTCCTCCTCCTCCTCCTCCTCCTCCTCCTCCTCCTCTTCTTCTTCTTCCTCTTCTTCTTCTTCTTCTTCTTCTTCTTCTTCTTCTTCTTCTTCTTCTTCTTCTTCTTCTTCTTCTTCTTCTTCTTCTTCTACAGACTCTGCTGCTGTGGTCTTACATATCACCCCAGCACTTCAAGTTTTGAGCCTCCAGTGGCCTAAGAGAATGAACATTTTTCGCCGCTATGTTTCAGCGGCGCCATAGCAAAACAAAAGAATCCCCCACATTCCCAGCCCACGGGTATTTTCCTCCACTTCACACTTCTCTGATTTTGATCTATTTCCTTATTCAAGCCATCCTCACATTTTCAAACTGTGACATGGCTTAAGGTAAGCCGGCATTTCCCGATCTCTTGGAGGTGTCTGCAAACTGAGCCGCTGCTTTACCTAGTTGCTTCTGTAATGATTCTTGCACCTTTCGCATCTTGCTCCGTGGACTGACGTCGAGCAGGTAAGAATCGAGTTTCACACCGGCCTTTCTCTCCTCGAATTGTGGAGGATGTCCTTAAAAATTAAAAATCCTCTAAGGCGGGATGACACATAATGCAGATTTTAATTACTGTGATGTAATAAGTGGATTCCCCGTGTTGCTGCACAAGAACAATCCAGGAAACTGTCTTTAAAGTTAATCTCTGGGAATGAGAGCGAAGACCTTCATTTCGGGCTTCCCCAGTGCGGTGATCTCCCATTCACACCCTCTTCATTGTCGATCCACAACAGAGAATCAAGAGGATTCTGTTTCAACATAGCTTAAGTTCTCCCACATTCTGCCAGCCACCCTTAAAAAGAGGAGAGGCAATCCTTGGGTTTATTTACAACAATGAAGACTTCGCTCAGGTGAAGCACAGGTAAGTTCTAGATCATCTCTTTGCTGTTTGATGTGGTTCTAGGCTGTGATTGTGTTCAGGGTCTGACTCGAGCAAAACAGCTGAGGGGGGAAGGAAGGCAAGGTGCCCGTTCCTCCAGGGATCTCACCACACACATTAAATCACAAAGTGGTGCCAGCATGGCATAGTGGTTAAGAGCAGGTGGATTCTGATCTGGAGAACTGGGTTTGATTCCCCGCTCCTCATAAGTGGCAGAGGCTTATCTGGTGAACCAGATGTGTTTCTGCACTCCTACATTCCTGCTGGGTGACCTTGGGCTAGTTTTCTCAGAGCTCTCTCAGCCCCACCTACCTCACAAGGTGTCTGTTGTGGGGAGAAGAAGGGAAAACAGCTTGTAAGCCACCTTGAGTCTCCTTACAGGACAGAAAGGTAGGGTATAAATCCAAAGTAGTAGTCATTGTCATCATTGTCATCGTCGTCGTCATCGTCGTCATCATCGCCGTCGTCATCGTCTTCTTCTTCTTCTTCTTCTTCTTCTTCTTCTTCTTCTTCTTCTTCTTCTTCTTCTTCTTCTTCTTCTTCTTCTTCTTCTTCTTCTTCTTCTTCTTCTTCTTCTTCTTCTTCTTCTTCTTCTTGAGGCAGCTGTTGTTTGCATGTGTATTGTGGGTCCCAGGCTCAGTGCCACCTTCAGATTAAAAGGATCTATGTTAGCAGATATTAGGAATGATATTGGTCTGCCAGAGAGCTGTTGCGAGTCAGATCAGGCAGCACTGATCTAAAAAGATGAAGCTGGGTGATTTGAGAGAAGGCAACATTTTGATGTGGGATGGGCCGTAGCTCCCTGCCAGAGCCCTTGGGAATGAAGATACCAACATCAGTATCTATCCTCCTGTTGGGAAATCCTTGGAGATGTGGTTGTGAAGCATGGGGTGATTGCGGTTTGGGAAGGAAATGACCTCAACAGTTTCTATCTTCCGGAGCAGTTATTTTTAACCAGGAGATCTGATCTCTGTCTGGAGATTAATTGTGATTTGGGGTGGTGTAGTGGTTAAGAGCAGGTGGACTTTAATCTGGGGAACTGGGTTTGATTCCCCTGCTCCTTCACACAAGCGCCAGATTCTTATGTGATGGATTGGATTTGTTTCCCCATTTCTACACTTGAAGCCTGCTGGGTGACCTTGGGCTAGTTACATTTTGTTCAGAACTCTCTCAGACCAATCTACCTCACAAGGTGTCTGTTGTGGGGAGAGGAAGGGAAAGGAGTTTGTATGCTGCCTTGAGGCTCCTCACAGGAGAGAAAGGTGGCATATAAATTCAAACTCCTCCTCCTTATCTTCCTCCTTGTCTTCCTCCTCCTCCTCTTCCTCTACCTTGTACTCCTCGTTGTCATTGTTGTCACTATCCTTCTCCTCCTACTTCAAGTGATCTCCAGGCAATCTTAGATCGAATCCCCACTTGAAATTTGCACGCAGATCCAAACCTGTTGGTTGTGAAACCGTGTCCTCTTCATTGGAGTTTCTCCCTCCCCACCGCAGCGAGCACACAGCAGACACACCCGGTTGCAGAACTCTTAGCAATTCCCACTACCAGGCTAGCTCGCTTCGCCGGTCTCCCCTGATTGGCTGGCGTGCCTTGAAGGGGCGGGACCTTTCCCCCCTGCGGAAACGTACATTGTCGGGGTGCGATAAAAAAACCAGCGTGCAAAAGTTTAACGTTTAACTGTTCAACTGTGCAAACAGTTAATCGTTACCTGTGTAAACCATGAACGATCCAAAGTTACGCGTTTGACCGTTTAATGTTTGCATCCCCTTCTGCTGGCCGATCGCAAAAAGCGGAAACGAAACCAAGGAAAGGCTGCGTGTGCATCACAGCGCTGATTGGTTGCCCAAGTTCTGCGTCACACTCCAGGGCGGGAAACGAGTCAGGGTTTCAACCCTCATCCCTCCCCTCGGATCAGCCCTGAACCGTGTTAATGGGGTCTATGCCACTGGCAACCAGGTCCTGCCAGAACGCGGATTAACGGGGAGAACGAGCGCCAGAAACGGAATCTGCCACGCAAGCAATGGGGAGGTCGTCCCTCAAACCTGGTTCATTTGTGTTCTGAAACCTAGCTAAGACGGTAGTGGGGATTCGACCATAGCTAATACTTGGGGTGTGCATTTGGATTTACCTCAGTCAAATATATAACCTAAAAATACCTTAACAGAACTTTTGGATATATTCTGGACTCCAGCTGGAATGCGGAATTTTCCAGGATAGGAGTAAAAGGTTTCCAAAAATCCTGGAAATATTTGAAATGGACCAGGAGTAACATGGCTACCCTCTGAAACTTCCTTCACAAATTGTACTCTTCAGAGAACCAGGCAGTCATGTGAAGGCCAGTGGTGGGGCCTGTGAGTTCATACAATTAGTAGGCGGGGCTCATCTGTTCCAAGCTAGACTGTGTCCAGAAACAGAGGTAGTGTAAATACATGGGAAAGCGCCCATGGTTCCATGATATCTATTGAAATCCTCCCCAATTTAAATGTTTGTTATGGGAGATCATGGGGTTTTTTCCCCATAGAGCAAAAATAAGTGAAAAATGCTTGTAATGGCTTGGATCCAGACTAAACTGGTCATTTCTGCCAGTTTCCTCTTACCACTGCAGACTGGCCAGGGTTGTTTATCCACCAGAAGCAACATTTCATGAAGTGAATTGCTCTGCAGTGGAAGGAGGGAGGAGGGAAATCCAATTGTCCTCAAAGGCCCCTCTAGCCATTGGAGGGACACCTTTTGATGATCCCCAGACCTACAGACATCCAGCTGGCTTTTACAACCCTGGCTCTAGCCTGGTGGAACACGCTTGACACAATTCTGCAGGGTCTGCAGGACTTGGCTGTTCCACCAGGCTTTTCCATCTAGCCAGCTGCATGGAATAATGCAAGATTATCTCCTTTCAGCCGTGGGGGGGGGGGGGGGGTGGGGGTGAGGGTGAAGTGGTGATAGGGGTTGTATTGCCACAGCCATCTGTATTTGTTGTGGGTGGTAGAGTTTGTGGCGCATGTTTGTATTTGCTGTTTTTTAATGATTGTATCGATTGTATCTCTCTCTCTCTCTCTCTCTCTCCCTATCTACCTATCTACCCATCTACCTATCTACCTACCTACCTATCCATTATCTATCTATCTATCTATCTATCTATCTATCTATCTATCTATCTATCTATCTATCTATCTATCTATCTATCTATCTATCTATCTATCTATCTATCTATCTATCTATCTATCTATCTATCTATCTATCTATCTATCTATCTATCTATCTATCTATCTATCTATCTATCTATCTATCTATCTATCTATCTATCTATCTATCTATCTACCTGCCTGCCTGCCTGCCTGCCTGCCTACCTGCCTGCCTACCTGCCTGCCTGCCTACCTGCCTGCCTACCTACCTACCTACCTACCTACCTACCTACCTACCTACCTGTGTATGTAGTCTGGATCCCACCCAATCTTGGAAGTAGAATGTGAAATTATGTTTTAACTACCCTAACTATGGCATTTTCCCCACGGCCAATATATCCTGGGATAAGGAGGTGAAACATCCCAGTTTGGCCATGATTTCTGCATGGTTTTCAGGTCTAACTCAGGCCCACCTTGCAAGATTTCCCTTAACCTGTGCCTCTCAAAAATGATAAAATTGGGGGTTCTTTTTTAAAAAACGCACCAATCCCACTCCCATGCAAGCATCGCAGGAGACGGGCCAGTTTATTTTCCCCACCTTGCTGCCTGCAGCTAATCAGAACATCAGAAAAGCAGGACAGTTCGCGCATACGCAGCAACATCAGTGAGGAAAATGAAACTAAACCAGGGGCTGTGCAAGTTCTTGCTCCTAGCCTGAATGCGCAGACGGGCTGCCGTGTGGAGGGAGAAACCAAGATAGAAACATCCCGGTCTGTATGATCCTGGTTTTCCCCCAGGATATTTTGTCTGTCGGGAAAACACCTATGGTTACCAAAGTTGCCCAAATGAAGGAAGAAAGAATCGACAACAACAACACATACCACAAAACAGAAGGCTTTATTGATACATTTTAAAAATTTAAAAGAAAGGTACGTAGTTCGGTAGCGATGGAATGCTTAAAATAACAAAACTGACTAGCTATCTTACTTACTGGAGCCCTGTCAGGGATGGGACCCAGTTGATTCGAATGCATTCCTAACTCCATGTAAGTGCTTCATGAAATATGCACGGTGATTGTATCTTCCTGTCAATGTAATGGTTACAAGATATATGCACTCAGCCTGCTATATGTTACCACTGCTGTAACCGGACATTCTTTCCTTGATCTTGCTTTGATGGCTTCACACGCTTTGTAGATAACTATGACACTTTCTTCTCCCATGGGAAACTGGACGTTTCTGTTGCTCTGTGGCGTAGGAGTAGGAGTTCAGGTGGCTTTATCTCTATCTGTTGCTGGCCATTTCTGCACGGCCACATTAGGGGTTGGGTCGGCTTACATGACACCTACCACCCCTCTAAGGACAATTAACCGAACGGTCCCAGAACCTTCTGAGAGACAACGGCACCCTGCGGCTGTGCCGTCGTCCAGTCGAACTACCTGCTCTGCGGCCCTCTGGCACGTCACCGAGGCCAGGGGACATGCTTTACCCTGCGCGGGCGGCTCAAGATTAGCAGGGCCAGGAAAATAATCCCCAGAGCCTCGGCAACAGAGAAACCCTAAGAGCAGAGTGGGATTGACCGAACATGTGGGAAGGGAAGGTCGCCCGAGCCGCTGCCGTTCGCATGGCAGCGGCTCGAAGCCGCCGTTTTCCATAAACCTCACTCGGGAAGCGAGGTAGGAAAACAGAGGCTTCGCGCCACTTGGTCAGCGCGGCTGCGAAGCAGCTGCGCCCCCTGTGCGAATGGCTCCCTGGGGACAGTGTTTTTGCCGTCCCTAGGGTGCCATATTAGGCCCGTGCAGAAAGGGCCGCTGATATTGGGGTACCTCAGCTCCACTTTCTCACATTCTTTGGGAAAATGGGAGGGGGGATTATTTCTGAATAAAGAGTGTAGCAAAAGCCAGGTTTGCCAGAGCTGGCTTCTTGCAAGCAGGGTGCTTCGTTGCCTTCCAAGAAATGCTGCCGATCAACAATCCAGAGTCCTCTTATTGATTCACAGCATGCTGGGTCCTTAAAGTAAAGATTTCCAGAGCAGATACAAACACACACCTCCAGGCCTCCACAGCCAGTTACTGGGCAGTGACTGTGAACAGGCCTGAGTTGATGATGGTCTTGACAAGTAACCGCCAACATAAGGGATGGTGAACACCCATCGAGAATCAGAGGACAGTGAACTTAGCTGGAACTAGCTGGAAAATTCCGTTAAGATCAGAGGTGGGATCCAGCAGGTTCTCACAGGTTCCCGAGAGTACGTTACTCATTATTTGTGTGTGCCGAGAGGGGGTTACTAATGGGTGATTTTGCCACATGATTTTTGCCTTCGTTACGCCCCTCCTCTCAGCAGTAGCGTGCAGAACTTGAAGCAGTCTAGCAGGAGGTGCCCCGGCTAAAGTGGCAGCTCGCGCAAATACGTGCATTCGGATACCGCTTCAAGGACTGGTAGCAGCATTCGCGTCCTTGCCACAGCCCCGCCCAGAAATGCCCCGCCCCGGACTGCCCGGCCACGCCCCCGTCGTGCCCCGCCCAGCCCCATTGGCAGTACGCCACAGTTTGAGTCCCACCACCGTGGGAACCTGTTAATAAAATTTTTGGATCCCACCACTGGTTAAGATGGCTTCTCTCTTGACAGTCTGGAAGAAGCCTCTGTTTGAAAATCAATTTACAGAGCCATGTTTAGGGTTCTATATCAAAATGGCTGCAGTTGTTTTTAAAACAAATACATGGGATGGGAAACGAAAGTGAATTTTTAAAGATGGACTGCGAAGATTGCTTCTCTGAATATACACTAGAAGGTGAAGTTTGTTTTTTTTAATAGTAAAGAGACCCTTCACAATCCAACATCAACTTTTGCGAGCTGATTCAGCCACAAGCATCCCAACTTTAAGGGCGCAATGACAGGTTATCAAACTTCAGCACCCTCTCCTCTCCTTCAACAAACTTTACATCAGGCCTCAAAAAAGTAGGGTGAGACAGATTTTGTATTGAGCAATTGCCCAACAGGTCATCACAATGGAGTCTCTGAGGTTCTACTAAACGTGACTTTATTACCAGCAGTAATTAGGTCATGATGTAACTGGCCAGGCAGACGGTGCACTGGTTACATTCCAGCCTCAATGGATGAAGCTGTTGTTCATGCAGTGGATGGAGAATGGAGAAACTTCATGACGCCCTTACTGGTGCCTTTAGCAGTAAATCATCAGATTTCTCTTGGTTGTGCCTCATATGCTTTTGATTGCTATTTCAACCATATTCTTTGCATTCTGTCTTGACCTGATTTTAAGGCTTCCTTGCTGCTTCTAGACAACTAGGCCTCCCCTGACATGCTGGCACCATGGGAAAGAATCATTGCTGTTATCTTGTCTCTGGGCTGGCAGCCACGTGACTCCATATTGTTATCTGCTACTGATAGAATAACCTTGGTGCCGGATACAACTGAAAGTGACGGTTACCAAATGTTCTGCTCTGAGAAAATGGGAGGGGGGATATGTGTCAAATAGTCAGGTTCTTAGACCTAGCTTTGAACCTATATGCCCGATCTATGGCCCTTCCGCATGGGCCTTTTACAGCGCCCTAGGACAGCAAAAACGCCGTCCCTAGGGAGCTGTTCACATGGGGGGCGCAGCTGCATCGCAGCCGCACCACCCTTGTTCCACCCCAGCGGCGTGAAGCCGTTGTTTCCAAACGTGCGAACGGCAGCGGCTGGAAGGCGCCATCACCCTTTTTTCCGATCGACTTACCTTCCCTGCGACCTTCCGGCGCGTTGCCGAGGCCTGGGGACATGCCCCCGCTGCCCTGCAACTCCGGAGTGATCGTGCAGGTCAGGGGGGCATGTTGAAATGTTGCAGGGAAGGTAAGTTGATCGGGCGACTGTGCAGCGCTGCGCCGCCTTCCCTGTCTTTACCGGGACCGTTCGTGTGAACGGTCCGGGGGGTATGTGTCAGCGTCATATGCGCCGACACACACCCCAGCGTGGCCGTGCGGAAGCGGCCTATGTATCCATAATAAAGGCTGCTCCATCAGCCACGCCATCTCTGCATATTCTGTGACTTTTAAAATCCAGTCTTGTTTTGTTGGAACTTCATTGTTTCTCCATTTGTATGCAAATAAAACCCTTGCTGCAGTTGTCATGTACATAAAAAGTGTTCTGTACTGATCCGTGATATCCTCCCCCATCAGCTCCAACAAGAATGCCTCGGGTTTTTTATCAATTGATATTTTCATCATCTTTTGCATTTCCTTTAAAATCATATCCCATTTTTTTTGCCTCTTTAAATGTCCACCACATATGAAAAAAGAACCATCTTGTTTTTTTGACATCTCCAACATTTGTTTGATAGCCCTTTCTGCATTTTGGACGGCTGATGTTTTTTCTGTTTCAACTGGTTTCTTCCTCTGTGAAGTTAACACACAGCTGATCCAATCCACCCTTTTTATCTGCCTCTCACTTCCTTGTTCTTTCCACGCGGTAGGAACTGATAGGAAGAGAAGGGAACCCAAAGACAGCAAAATTCATGCTAATTTAGGATCATGCCGCACATGCAGAATAATGCACTTTCAAACTGCTTTCAGTGCTCTTGGAAGCTGTGCGGAATAGCAAAATCCACTTGCAAACAGTTGTGAAAGTGGTTTGAAAACGCCTTATTTTGCGTGTGCGGAAGGGGCCTTACATTGCTTTCCCTGTGAAGTGGGTAGGGGGAGAATTTGCCCCCCTTCCTTGCTTTGCTCCCTGGTTCTCTTGCTCCCTATTTTATAATCTGTTTTTGCATATGTATTGCTATTTTTAGGGAGGAGTTTGGTGGCTCCCTTCTTTTTGGGGTGGTTTTTAAAGGAATTGGATTGCGGGACGCCATTGTTATTGTTATTGTTTTGCCCGCTGTTTACATGGTTTTAATGGTTTTAATGAATTTTAGTATATCTGGTCACTATTGCGACCCTTGTTATATATTGTACATAGATTATGTTGTGCACCGCCCAGAGCCCCTTGGGGATTGGGCGGTCTATAAATTTAAATAATAAATAAATAAAATAAATAAATCTTGCCAGGTTTCAAAAACCAGTTGACTTCTCTGATCTACAGTGTAGTGAGTTCGGGGGGGGGGGGGGCGGGGACGTGTGCACAACCAAGAATCTGACCTGAATGGAATCTATGTCCAATGCGGGGCAGACCACAAGGGCATAAAAGGCCATTGTGGCTAAGATTTATGAATAAACTGCAGGATATGCCTCTAAATTGCTCTTCCCAGTCTTATGGCTTCCTGTTGGGGTTGATGGGCAGGATAGTTCCCGAAGTCACCTGATCAAGTGCCAGAAAAACTACAAATCCATCAACCTGAGTGATCCAATAAGTGCTGAGCTTGTACCAACAGAAAACAACAATCTGGGGGAAAGTTGCATAAATTCAAAGTCTAGAGCAGTGGTTCTCAACCTGGGGGTTGGGACCCCTTTGGGGGTCGAATGACCCTTTCACAGGGGTCGCCTAAGACTCTCTGCATCAGTGTTCTCCATCTGTAAAATGGATAAATGTTAGGGTTGGGGGTCACCACAGGGTTAAAGGGTCATGGCATTAAGAAGGTTGAGAACCGCTGGTCTAGAGAGCAGTTGTCAGTTCCTCCTTGATACGAATATATAATTCACTGATCACTCTAAACAAGTTTGGAAGGTAAGATAAAAAATGAGGGCCAACCCCATTTTAATGCACAAATATCTTACTTCCTTCAGGTTCTTTCTAAGGCATTTGGGCCAGAGGTTGAAGACAAGATGATCAAGGTGGAAACCGTGCTCTTGATCTTTTGTGTTCTGTCACAAGGTAAGCCTTTAAGCATACCCAAAAATGTGGAAGGGAACAAGACTCGTTGCTACACCACATAGCAATGCATGTGTATAGGTTGTGGAAGTCAGAGAGCTGGTCAACTGTCCTACTGAAGATGTCATACATGCTTATCTATCATTTAACCAGGGTTTAACCAGGGTTAAACATTACCAAATATTCCCTGAACAAAGAATTCTACCATGTGGATGGCAGCTCACCCATACTGTTTCGCGTTGATCACATATGTTAGCAAGATTACATCCCCTGAAGACCATTACCCCAAAGAGCACTCCTCTCAGCAGAAGCGTACCAGGGCCAAATGGAGCCCAGAGACAAATTGTCTCCAGGACGCCTCCAGGCTCTGCCCCCCACCACCCTAGCTCCGCCCCTGATGCCCCCAGGCTCCCCCCCACTGCCCTCAACCCTGCCCATGTCACCATGGACATGGGCAAGGTCTAGGGTGCCCACCTCCCCCCCAGACCCCCTGCTGGCTGGGTTCCCAGCCGGCAGCCGGCAGTCTCTCCTGAAGAGAGGGGGGAGTCCAGGGTGGGGTTGAGGGCGCTTGGAGGCAGCAGGAAGTCCTGCTGCCTTGTCGTTTTTTGCATGCCTCGGATGGGGTCGAGGCACGTGAAAACAATGAGACAGCAGGACTTCCTGGTCACGTGGGGGGCCGATTTTGCGCTTCCCTTGTGACCAGAAGAGTGGCACCTGGGGACAAGGGTACCCCTTGTCCCTAGGCAGATACGCCACTGCCTCTCAGAGAATAACAGCTTACACGAACACACAATATGAAAATTGGCTGTGATTCTCATATTGTGTCTTCAAAGTTAGCTCATCAAAATTTTTTTTAAAGCCTAAAAAAACTATATATTGTCTTGATGGGCAGGAACAGCTGAATAGATTCATGTAGTTTATTTGCTGAAAATAAGCCCAGGCATGATACATGCAGAGCAAATGGCCCAGGGAGCGTTCAACAAATGGCTGGCACAGTGGAGGATTCAAGCGGCAGAAAATGGTGGGTGCCAGCAAAAACGAAAGGGAGAGCTTTTCTGGGCAGGAGAAATAAATCATCTCCTGAGCTCTCTATAATAAGGAGACTTTAAGTCGACTTCAGAAAAAAATATCACTAGTTTGGCGATTTCAAAAAATCCTGGATGTTCTGCTGAAATAAAACGTCCTGAGGATGTTTTTTGGGGGCACAGCTGTGCGGCGTTCCTCCTCAAGGTGTTTTATTTCTGTTGTGCAAAAAGGGACATTCGGAGGTGGGATCCAGCAGGTTCTCACAGGTTCCCGAGATTAGGTTACTAATTGTTTGTGTGTGCCGAGAGGGGGTTACTAATTGGTGATTTTGCCACGTGATTTTTGCCTTAGTTACGCCCCTCCTCTCAGCAGTAGCGTGCAGAACTTGAAGCAGTCTAGCAGGAGGTGCACCGGCGTGCGTGGCAGCCTGCGCTTGCGTGCATTCGTTTCCCACCCAAGGACCGGCGCAGCGGCTGCATCCTTGCCACAGCCCCGGCCAGGAATGCCCCACCCCCAGAATGCCCGGCCATGCCCCCGTTTGTGCCCCGCCCAGCCCCATTGGCGCTGCGCCACAGTTTGAATCTCACCACCATGGGAACCTGTTACTAAAATTTTTGGATCCCACCACTGGGGACATTGTTGATTTCTTATCATGGTTCACACCTCCCCACTTGAATTTCTGGGTGTGAGAGGAAGCAGCAGTAATTCATCGACCTCATCCTACCAATAATGTCAGAACGAGCCTCAAGTGTTTCAAGCCAATGACCTACGTTCCTTTTGGTTTTCCACAGCCACCGGGTGTTTCCAGCTCATCACCCCTTCCAGGTGGGGGGCCAAGCCAGCGAACTGTTCAGCCCCGCTGAAGGATATCCTTCCAGAAAACGTTGTGATCATCCACACAGCTGGCACCCCCTGTCAAACAAGAGAAGAGTGCAGCCGGGAAACGAGAAATGCTCAAGACTACCATCAGGGGAGCAAAAAGTGGTGCGACATAGCCTACAAGTAAGGAGATTGCGTTCAACATGATGCTTTATACCAGTGATGGCGAACCTTTTTGAGACCAAGTGCCCAAACGGCAATCCAAACCCCACTTATTTATCGCAAAGTGCCAACCCGGCAATTTAACCTGAATGCTGAGGTTTTAGTTTAGAAAAAAAAATGGTTGGCACCCTCTTCCACCCGCTTGAGCAGGGGCCAGCCTGCTCTAGCCTCCAGTAAGTCCCGTGCACACTGTTCTGTGCCTCTCTAGCATCTCTGCCTCCTCTGCACCCGCCCCCCCTCGGGCAGCAGCCACCCAGAGCACAGGCACCAGGCCCACCAGCCGAGTCCTCCCTGCTCACCGCGGTGCGCGCAGGTCATGCTCAGTGGCCAAGGCCGGCCTAGATGTGTGTATGTGTGTGTGTGTGTGTGTGTGTGTGTGTGTGTGTGTGTGTGTGTGTGTGGGGTGATTTTCTGCCCCCCACACAACGAACTCTGTTTGTGCGTGCCCACAGAGAGGGCTCCGAGTGCCACCTCTGGCACCCGTGCCATAGGTTCGCCATCACTGCTTTATACTGATGAAGTGAAAGGAAAAAAATTATTGTCCTGTTGGCTGATTACCCACGGCAGACTGTTCCCCACCACCGCCCTGCCCTGGCGTGAAAAGTGGCTCCTCCTCTCTCAGTATGCCGCAAAGAGGAAGTTCGTCAGGACAAGATTTTTTTGCCCGGACATGCTTCCGGTCCCATGGCGTGTCAGAACATGGTGGGTCAGAGGCAGAGCAAGGGGAAACTGCGCCTGGGGCATGCACACGCTCTGTGCCCCTGCTGCAGAGCCGCCCGCCCAAATCTGCAACACCCCCGGAACGCCCCCGCCATGCCCCCTCCATGGCCCGGGCACACCTCCGCCATGGCTCCACCCGGGCCATCGCACCCCTCCATCCCTTGGGCGCTACGCCACTGTGGTGGTTAATCAGCCATTAAGAACCTACAATTAGTGGTTATTTTTAATAGCCCTAGATTTATGCTGAAGTGATGGTAGGAGAGGCGCTATCTGTTGAATTTTTACTGGATTTTAGGGATCTTCCGTTGATCTTCTACAAACCCAAGAAATAAAGATTGTCCTGGTTGTGGTGGGTTTTCCGGGCTGTGTGGCGGTGGTCTGGTAGATCTTGTTCCTAATGTTTCGCCTGCATCTGTGGCTGGCATCTTCAGAGGTGTATCACAGAGAGACGTCTGTTACACACTGTGTCTAGACAAAAAATGGCTGTTGGGTTAATGAAGTGGAGTCATAGAATCATAGGATCATAGAGTTGGAAGAGACCAGAAGGGCCATCAGTTCCAACCCCCTGCAATGCAAGAACACACAATCGAAGCACTCCTGACAGATGGCCATCCAGCCTCTCTTTAAGAACCTCCAAAGAAGGAGACTCCGCCACACTCCGAGGTAGTGCGTTCCACTGTCGAACAGCCCTTACTGTCAGGAAATTTTTCCTGATGTTTAGATGGAATCTCTTTTCCTTCCCCTTGAAACAGTGGTGGGATTCAAATAATTTAACAACTGGTTCTGGTGGTGGAATTCAAATAATTTAACAACTGGTTGTTTAAAAGTACCATTTTAACAACTGGTTTTGCCAAAGTGGTGTGAACCTGCTGAATCCCACCACTGCCTTGAACCCATTACAACTGATCCTAGTTTCTGGAGCAGCAGAAAACAAGCTTGCTCCCTCACCAATATGACATCCCTTCAAATATCTAAACGTGGCTATCATGTCACCTCTTAGACTTCTCTTCATCAAATGAAACATATGTATTGTCGAAGGCTTTCACGACTGGAATCACTAGGGTGAAGTCAGAGGATCATGAAGATGCCAACCACAGATGCAGGTGAAACGTCAGGAGAAAGTGCTACTGGAACACGGCCATACAACCCGGAAAACCCACAACACCTTAAACTGAACATTGTTTGAAACTAAACATACTTGAAACTATGTTCCCTCAGTTCAGTGATGGTCAGCTTGGCACCCCAAGGCCTGGCCCCCCAGAAGGAGCCACAGAACGTGGAAGCACGTGCCCATCTGCTCCGGCGGATGGTGATACCTTACAGCTCCCTCTTAACCCCTCTCTTGAGTAATGCCTTCCCCCAAGACATAATTAAAGAAAGCACAGAGGTCAAAGTTCAACTGTATTGGGTGGACTGTAAAACCTTTGGAGTATGGAACATCTGTCCCCGCCTCTGCTTCTCCTGGGGAGGAAAAGGCATCACTTTCCTGGAGCAGCTTACCATTATGGCAGATGACCATCAGGGTCAGCCATTGGCATGCTCTCAGTGATTTGCGGGGTTGGGCTGGTGGTGCAGAGGAACCTAAAATCATAGAATCATAAAGAAGAAGAAGAGCTTGGATTTATATCCCCCCTTTCCAGTGGTGGGATCCAAAAATTTTAGTAACAGGTTCCCATGGTGGTGGGATTCAAACTGTGGCGTAGCGCCAATGGGGCTGGGCGGAGCACGACGGGAGGTGGCCGGGCACTCCGGGGGCGGGGCATTCCTGGATGGGGCTGTGGCAAGGACGCAGGCACTGCACCGGTCCTTGGGCGGGAAACGAATGCACGCAGGCGCAGGCTGCCACGCACGCCGGTGCACCTCCTGCTAGACTGCTTCAAGTTCTGCATGCTACTACTGAGAGGAGGGGCGTAACTAAGGCAAAAATCACATGGCCAAATCACCAATTAGTAACCCCCTCTCGGCACACACAAATAATGAGTAACCTACTCTCGGGAACCTGTGAGAACCTGCTGGATCCCACCTCTGCCCCTTTCTCTCCTGCAGGAGACTCAAATATGCTTACAATCTCCTTGCCCCCATCACAACAAAAACCCTGTGAGGTGGGTGGGGCTGAGAGAGCTCAGAAGAGCTGTGACTAGCCCAAGGTCACCCAGCTGGTGTTTGTGGGAGTGTACAGGCTAATCTGAATTCCAGATAAGCCTCCACAGCTCAGGCGGCGGAGCTGGGAATCAAACCCGGTTCCTCCAGATTAGATACATGAGCTCTTAACCTCCTACGCCATCAAGTCCAACCCCTGCAATGCAGGAACACACAATCAAAGCACTCCTGTGGCTGGAACGATGGATTACGAGTCCTAAAGAGTACGATTAAAAAAATCCTTTCCATTCTTGTTTCTAGCTTCCTGATTGGTGAGGATGGGAACGTGTACGAAGGGCGGGGATGGCGGGCTGAAGGCGCTCACACCCTTGGCTACAATGACCTGTCCCTGGGAATCGCTTTCATTGGCCTCTTCACAGGTATTCATATTGATTGCCCTCTGAAAACAAAGAGTAAAGGCACCCGATGAACCTTCATAGCCTCCACGTTGCATATGCTTTTAACGTGCCTGAGAGGTGTAAGTGGCACTTTGGGAAAGCAAAGGCGTGTGGCTTCACACCCGAACAATCATCAGGATCTAGAATTGAGTGTTGCAAAAGCCGGGTTACAGAAGCAACTGCCTGGAAGCTGATGTCAGGAATAAACGTGACACCTGAACGGTGGGGAATAAAGAGATAGTACAACAGGACAACCTGATTTTGTCAGATTTCAGAAGCTAAGTCTTCCACGCAAGATCTTGAAAATGCTTTGCAAACGGTTTGCAAATGTTTTCAAAAAACCCTGTTTGTCCGCATTCACCGCTTTCAAAATGCTTCCTGGCCCGCCATTTTGTGTTCATTCCAGTTTTTTCCTACTTAGATTTTTTGGCTATGAAGCTTCAAAGCTTTGTGATGTGATTATGTAGCTACATAGACATGCCCCCCCTCAAGTAATTAAAAAAACCCTCATGGAAATTCAGCATGAGACGCCCAGTGCGAGCTAGAAAATGGTGCGCACGAGAAAGTCCAGGGACTGCAGAGACCACAGCCCAACAAATGCAAATGGTTCCACAGAAGAAACACTTCGAGAAAACCATTAAAAATATATCTTGGGAACATCATCAAAATAAAATGTTTTGAAGTAGGAAATAAAATGTTTTGGGCTACAAAAACACATGGCAGAGCATAGCAGTTAAGAGCAGGTGGACTCGCATCTGGAGAACCAGGTTTGATTCCCCACTCCTCCAGATGAGAGGCAGAATGTTAGCTGGTGAACCAGGTTTGTTTTATCCACTCCTCCATTCCAGCGAGGCGACCTGGGACAAATCACAGTTCTTTCAGAACTCTCTCAACCCCACCTGCCTCACAAAGTGTCTGTTGTGGGGAGAGGAAAGGACGGAAATTGCAAGTCACCTTGAGTCTCCTTACAGGAGAAAAAGGCGGGGTATAAATCCAAACTCTTCTTCATGTGGAACTCCTCTCAGAAATGTATGTATATGTATATATGTATATATGTATATATGTATATATGTGTATATGTATATGTATATGTATATGTGTATATATGTATGTATATATGTATATATATGTATATGTGTATATATGTATATGTGTATATGTGTATGTATATGTATATATATGTGTGTGTATGTATATTATATAAATATTATATAAACTGAATAAAATGCTTTGAAGCAGGAAATACACACACACACACACACATACATATATACATATATACATACACACACACATACATATATATATATGTATATATATGTATATATGTATATATATGTATGTATATGTATATATGTATGTATATGTATATATATGTGTGTGCGTGTGTATGTATATGTTTATATGTATATATGTATATATATGTATATATATGTATATATGTGTGTGTGTGTGTGTGTGTGTGTATATATATATTTCCTGCCTCAAAACATGTGTGTGTGTGTATATATATATATTTCCTGCCTCAAAACATTTTATTCAGTTTATGCAGAAAGGGCCAACAGTAGCACTTGTTAGAACTTGGATGGGAGACCTTGAAAGAAGTCCTGGGTTGTTACACAGAGGCAGGCAATGGCAAACCATCTCTTGCCTGAAAACCGCATGGGTCAAGGGTTTTCCAAACTGTGTGGCTGTGGTGTGGTAGTTTTTGATCCTACTATTTCACCAGGATCTACAGCTGGCATCTTCGGAAGCAGGTCAGGGTAAGATGTGTTTCTCAGTGGAGTGGTTGTGATATTGTCCACCTCACAGACGGGTCAACTGCAACTTGATAGCACTTTCTGCCATTGCCATTAGAAAGAGAGGAAGGGGGGAAGAAGGGAGAGTGAGAGAGTGTCTGCAACTGAAAACTAGAAAAGGGAAGACTTAGAGCTTTTTGCTTCTTGTGCTGGTTTTCTGCTTGCAGAGATTTGTTTAATGTGATGGAAAATCAGCAACCAGCGTTGCTGACCTGTAGGTGGGGCCTAGAGATCTCCCAGAATTCCAATTGATCTCCAGATGATGTAGACCATTCTGTGAAGAAAGCGAGGTTCCTCCTTACCTTAAACCCTCTACCCTCGATTGGTTCCTCCTCTAAATCTCCAGGAATTTCCCAACCCTGTGCCGGCAACTCTATTTTCAGCTGGAATCTATATTCTACCACCTGTTCAGTCATTTCACTCCCATTCATCATAGCTCCCTTGACCCTTTTCAGGCCTTCGCTTTCTCACGTTGCAACAGCCCACCTTGCCAAGTACCTGCTGTGTTTTTAACCTGCATTTTCTCCAAGAGCAGCAAATACACTGTCCTCTTTCCCATCTACTGCTATCGCTGACCACATCAGTACCACAACATCACACTGGGTCTAATTCTTTGGGGAGGAAGGAGTCCGCACACCCAACATAATGCTACACTGCCAGAGTTGGGTGGATTGCTTTTGCATATGGCAGAACGTGTTGTTATGTTGTAAGAACAGCCAGCTCCACACGTTGGTTGCTAGCATTACACAATGACGTCAGGAGCGATTAACTCGGTGTGTGGGTTCGATATTCCTCCCACGTCTGTTGAGTACAGATCTTTTGCCATCACCAACTCCTCCCCGGAGGGCAAAGGGACACTGAATGGGCCCAGCTAGTTGCACAGCTACGGGGAGGTGGAGGGCATTCAAAATGCCCACACAGCAATCATCTAAAGGAGGGAGCCCAGTCACAGAGTTATGGCGCCTCAATAGATGTTCTCACCCTTTGCGTAGGAGGGTGCATTTGACAGCCAGATGAAGATGCCATCCCTGGGAGGTTCTCAAGAGAACACAATGCAGGCGGTGTTGAAGGAGTGGGTGTTGGTCCTTGAAGGGAAATGCACGGTCATTCCCCTTAAGATTCCCAAACATGGCCTGGATACATGTTAAAAAGGCAGTCTGCTGCGGGAAAAAAAAGAAATCAAGCTGAGAAAAACCTCCAGCGTTTTGCAAAACAAGGGTTCTTGCGCTTTTGCGTGCAGATGGTGTAGACCCTTCCCCGGCAAATAAACACAACAAGGATTTGGAAAAAGATTGGGCCGCAGCCCAATTTATTAATTAACAAACATGACACTCCAGAAGCTGGGAGACAAACGGATCGCAACATCAGCAGGTCAGCACCGTTGCTGATTCGACCATGCTGTCCCCAATCCCTATTGGGGCATTGGCAGGAAGCCGGGAGCCACCGGGGTGGATACCCTTGGTGTCAACCCTTCCTGCTGGGGTGGCGGGCACCAGCTAAGCCTACCGGCTTGCTTACCGGCCCGCCCCACCCCCAGGCCCTTCCTTAAGGGCACCAACCATGGAGAAGACCAGCCGCCCGGCTCGGCTTCTCCCCACAGATGTTGCGATTCCGTTGCCAACCCGCCAGGCTGCGACAAAAGTACAAGTATAACAATAAAACCATTTACAACATGTCAACCATTAACAATTGTAACTAGGTAGGGTGGGTGGGTCACGTCGCTCTTGAGCCTCGGCTAGCCAAGAAGGCCGAGGCTCAGGCGTGGCGCTTATAAGCGCTCTGCTGTTCCCGCCTTTGCAGCTCGGGCCAATCGTTGCAGCTCCCTGCAACTGCGCCCTCAGAGCTGGCTGCCCCATTCCTTTTGCCTCGTGCTGCTCACCTCTGCCGCAATGGCTGCCACCGGTGACTCGATGGCTGCTATTTTTTTGTGGCAAGGTTTTCTCACAGCAAGACCTCAGCCGGAGCCTTTCCCTCTCCGGGGTCATCTGTGGAAACAGGAAGTAGTCTTCAGTGTTTTGAGTTGGGTCCTCATCTTTAACTAGAGCTGCTAGTTCTCCTCCTGGGGAAAGAGAATGCCTCCATTTTCTGCCGCCACTTAGTTTCTCAGCGAGGATCGTGTCAGGGCAATGCTGTAAGATTTATACTCATTGGTAAGACCACAGAACTTTGGGGGATCCTACAGTATTTACCCATTGTGATGATGTCACTTCCACGTTCATGCTGGTAGTGATGTTGCACTGTTGGAGTGAAATGTGTTTAGATGTCCCTCTTCCCAAAAAGCACCCATCAGTCGCCAGCACTAGCCTTATCTCTAACTAAGGACAGCAGCGTTGGAACTACTTGTCGTTTGGTTCCCATTATTTGTGATTGTGTGTTGAAATCCAATGTTTTGGAGCAAGGTAGAACAGAAAGAAAGGAGCCAGGAAGCAAGATAAAGAGGAACAGGGAAAGAAGCAGAGACAAATGTATATGTAGATATGAGTATATGTGTATACACATACATAATATATACATACATTTGTTTCTGCTTCTCTTCCTGTTTATCTTTATCTCTGCTCCTGGCTCCTTTCTTTCTGCTCTGCCTCAACCCAAAATGCTGAATCTCTACAACTCCTGTTGGTTAAGAAGGTCTCTCTTTGAGTGAAGGACAGATACAAACTACAGAGGAAATTAATTCAGACTGGCAGTGAAGGTGTAGCACCTTTATTAAAAGAAAATCTAATTCCTCTTCATTTTCTCACTGCAGTCTAACAATTTGTTTACGTCCCTTTTTAAAAAGGAATTTGGATTCCATTCTAATTTATTCTTTTTTTAAATAAAATAAATATTCAAAAGGGGGCAAGCAGGAAGGGTCTGCAAGGTTTCATAATTTTGCTCTATATATATTCAGAGGAAGGCAATGTTTTCACAAACTTTCTTATCTTCCAGCTAGAGCACTATTATAGCAGCAGGTGTGTAGCATATGTGTTTGTGTGTGTGTGTGTGTATCTAAAGTGCCCTCAAGTAACAGCTGACATATGGCAAGACTCAAAGGCCCCTTCCGCACACGCAAAATAATGCATTTTCAAACCACTTTCACAACTGTTTGCAAGTGGATTTTGCTATTCCGCACAGCTTCAAAGAGCACTGAAACCAGTTTGAAAGTGTATTATTCTGCATGTGCGGAATGAGCCTAGCAGAGGTGGCTTTTGCCCATGCTATTCCTTGGTTGTCTCCCATCCAAAGACTAACCAGGGCCAACCCTGCTTAGCTTCTGAGATCTGATGAGATGGAGCCAGCCTGGACTATCCAGGTCAGGGTGAGTATTATGTGAAAAAAAATGTCCTAAAAGGGTGCCCTGATTTATCTACAAAGAAAAATCAAGGATAAATGAAGGGGAAATCCTTCTTTTAAAAAGAAAGAGAGCAAGAGAACAATGGACAACAGTGGCTATCTCTAGAAACAAATCCATTTTGAAAAAAAGGAGGTCCTCTTCTGATTAGTAACCTGATAGGCGTCATTATCAAGTAGCTCTTTTTATAGCTGCTTTGTACCAAAACGAAAAAGACGGAATGGAAACTTCTCTTGGCATTTATAAATATATGTCCTTTGATTTGCTTAGCCCTTAGAATCATAGAATCATAGAGTTGGAAGAGACCACCAGGGCCATCAAGTCCAACCCCCTGCCATGCAGGAACACACAGTCAAAGCACTCCCGACATGTGTTCATCCAGTCTCTGTTTAAAAACCTCCAAAGAAGGAGACTCCACAACTCTCCGAGGGAGCTCATTCCACTGTCAAACAGCCCTGACAGTCAGAAAGTTCTTCCTGTAGTTTAGGTGGAATCTCTTTTCCTTCACCTTGAACCCATTACTCCATGTCCTAGTCTCTGAGGCAGCAGAAAACAAGCTTGCTCCCTCTTCAACATGGCATCCCTTCAAATATTTAAACACAGCTATCGTGTCCTCCCTTAATCTTCACTTCTGCAGACTAAACATATCCAGCTTCCTCTCTTCCTAGGGCATGAATTTCATACCTTTTACCATTTTGATTGTCCTCCTCTGGACATGTTCCAACTTGTCAATATCCTTTTTAAATTGTGGTGCCCAGAACTGAACACACTTTTCGCTGCCTATCTATTTCCCAATGTCTACAGCTTTATAATGCAAAAAGAAGGTTCAGAAACAGCTTGGTAAAGTGGATAGAGAATCGTACTATGATCTAGATGGCCTAGAATCAAACCCCCACTCTGCCAGGACACATCACTGGGTGATCTTGGTCTGATCTTTAGGGTTGGAGATTCGGGTGCAAAGTTCACCAAACCTGGATGCTATTACCAGGAGGGCCTCCTGGAGCCACCTTGAAAGTCTGGTGCCTCTATCTTCAAAAATGTGCAGCCTGCTTACACACTCAGAAATTTCCCATTGACTACAATGGAGCCAAGGCACTGCAGAGCAGAGAATCCTGGGCAATTTCCTGGGGTGCCTGTCAGGGGTGCAGCTTTAAAGTTAGTGGCACCAAAACCTCAGAGTACCATCCAGATACTGTTCTGATAATACCACCCAAGTTTGGTGAAGTTTGGTTCATGGGGGCCAAAGATATGGACCCTCAAACAGGTAGCCCCATCTCCTGTCAGCTCCCATTGGAAACAATGGGGTATGGGGCACCCCATTTGGGGGTCTGTAAGTTTGGCCCCCCTGAACTAAACTTCACCAAACTTGGGTGGTATCATCAGGACAGTCTCTGGATGATACCCTGAAATGTTGGTGCTGCTAGCTTTAGAAAACCCCAAAATACGAAAAAAAATCAGACTGACCCGAATTTTTCGGGTATACCCAAATATTTGGGTATATCTGAATAAGTTATTTGTCTTATTCAGGCATACAGATAATTTTATGCCCGAATAAACCCAAATCCGAATTTTACTGAATTTCTTGGGTACTGACCAAACAAACTGATCTCCCATCCAAATACTGATTTGGGCTGCCCTGTTTGTACCTGACTAATAATTGCAAACAGGGTATGCTTGGAAACTGATGCTTTATATGTATGTAATGTATCAAGGGGCACTTCAACAAGTCATTCTTAGGCTCCTTCCGCACATGCAGAATAATGCACATTCAGTCCACTTCCGCAATTGTTTGAAAGTGGATTTTGCTATTCCGCACAGAAAAATCCAGCTTCAAAGTGGATCGAAAGTGGATTGAAAGAGCATAATTCTTCATGTGCAGAAGAGACCTTTGAATTGTCATGGAGCATAATGGGGGATGTTTGTACAACCAAGGAGTTATTACATCACAACTTCTCATTTTCCCCCCTTTTCCAGACAGGTCTCCCAATGAAGCAGCCTGGAAAGCCCTGAAATGCTTGCTTGACTTCTCCATGAAGATAGGCTACCTTCATCCCGACTACCTTGTGATGGCTCACAGTGATGTCAGCGACCTCATATCACCTGGAGAGCCCGTTCGTCAAGCCATTTCAAAGTGGCCCAATTATAAACACCAATGAAGACACGCCCCAACCTCCTTTCCATTTTTCTTCAACTGTGGCTTGTTTGGTCCCCCTGGAATAGAGAGAGGATTTAAAAAATTGATGATATTCCAGCTCTGGATTTGGGAAATAAAATATTTCTGTAGGATACATTGTATGGAAAAAGCATTGTGCTCATCTTAGCCCAAAAGGAAGGACAGACACTGATCTGTTTGGGATTGCTTACAATAAAGAAATGTTTGGTTTTTTGAAAGAGAGATCCTTTTTTCTGTACTGGAGTAGGAAACTGCTTTGGATTGGAAAAGAAGAGAAAGAAATTAAAATGTTGCAGAATAGGCAGAGGTGGGATCCAGCAGGTTCTCACAGGTTCTCGAGAGTAGGTTACTCATTATTTGTGTGTGCCGAGAGGGGGTTACTAATTGGTGATTTTGCCAAGTGATTTTCACCTTAGTTACGCCCCTCCCCCGCTCCTCAGCAGTAGCGCGCAGAACTTGAAGCAGTCTAGCAGGAGGTGCACCGGTGTGCGTGGCAGCCTGCTCCTACGTGCATTCGTTTCCCGCCCAAGGACCGGTGCAGCGGCTGCGTCCTTGCCACAGCTCGGCCAGGAATGCCCGGCCCCTGGAATGCCCGGCCACGCCCCCGTCATACCCCGTCCAGCCCCATTGGTGCTACGCCACAGTTTGAATCCCACCACCATGGGAACCTGTTACTAAAATTTTTCGATCCCACCACTGAGAATAGGGTTGCCAGTCCCTTCTCTCTGGGCCACCAGCAAGGGATTGTGGGGCAGGGTAGGTTTGCCATATCCAGATTGGATAACTCCTGTAGATTTGGGGGTGCCACCTGGGGAGAAGAGGGACCAGAGTGGGGTACAATGACACAGATCCTATCCAATTTCTCCTGGGGAACTGATCTCTGTAGACTGGAGATGAAAAAAAAGAAACTCCTTCCCTTCTTTTCCCCACAACAGACACCTTATGAGGTCGGTGGGGCTGAGAGTTCAGAGAGAACTGTGACTGACCCAAGGTTACAATGTGGATGTATATCCAGTGCTCTGTCCCTCAGTACATCCATATCAGACTCCTTTTCACCTTAAAAAAAATGTCTGCTGGCAAAATAAATGCCAGGCTTCCTAAACCAATGAGAAAAGCAGTAATAAGAGCAATGGAAAGATTGGTCAACCCCATGCTGAGGTGACCAAGTTCATCACCATCATGTGTCCATCCCAAAGAGAAAAGAGAAAACCAAATGAATTTTATTTAATTGCTGTTATTTATAGCCTACTTTCTTGCTGAGGCCCTTTCTGCACGAGCCGAAAACAGCGCCCTGGGGATGGCAAAAACGCCGTCCCCAGGGAGCTGTTCACATGGGGGCGCAGCTGCTTCTCAGCCGTGCCGTCCTCGCGCCTCCCCAGCGGCATGAAGTCGCTGTTTCCCAACCAAAGGGCCATCAAATCCACCCCCCCTGCAATGCAGGAACACACAATGAAAGCACTCCTGACAGTCGGCCATCCAGCCTCTCTTTAAATACCTCCAAAGAAGGAGACTCCACCACTCTCCGAGGCAGTGCATTCCACTGTTGAACAGCCCTCACTGTCAGGAAGTTTTTCCTGATGTTTAGGTGGAATCTCTTTTCCTTTACCTTGAACCCATTTCTCCTAGTCCTAGTCTCTGGAAACAAGTTTGCTCCCTCACCAACATGACATCCCTTCAACTATTTAAACAGGGCTATCATGTCACCTTTTAAACTTCTCTTCAGCAAGCTAAACATACCCAGTTCCCTAAGTCTCTTCTTATAGGGCATGGATTCCAGACCTTTTACCATTTTGGTTGCCCTCCTCTGGACATGTTGTCAATATCCTTCTTGAATTGCGGTGCCCAGAACTGTACACAATATTCCAGGCGAGGTCTAACCAATAGAGAAGTACAATTACATCCCTCAATCTTGACACTATAATCCTATTGCTACAGCCCAGAATCACATTGGCTTTCTTGGCTGCCATATCACACTGCTGACTCATGTTCAGTTTGTGGTCTACTAAGATTCCCAGATCCCTTTCACATGTACTCTTGTGAAGTCAGGTGTCACCCATCCTATATCTGTGCATTTCATTTTTATTGCCTAAGTGTAGTATCTTACATTTATCTCTGTTGAAATTCATTTTGTTTGTTTCGGCCCAGCTCCCTAATCTATTCAGGCCATTTTGAATTCTGACTCTGGCCTCTGGGGTATTAGCTACTCCGAATGAAAAGGTGCTCTGCTATTTGGGCAAAATTCTATGGTAAAACACCTTCAACTATCGAGTTTTTATGCAACTATCAGAGTGTCTCCCACGTTGTTGGCAACATGATGACATCGCTTCTCAAAGTTATGTCAACATGCTGACAGTGGCGAGGCCTAAGCTTCACTTTTCACCTTGTAAGACCTCCATGCGCCTCCCCTCCCAGTTGATATGGGGTGTCAGGCAACCCTAATAGAGATTGGCAGAATTCCTAAAACTTTGAAGGTGACACTGCTTCCAGATGACCATTTAAGGGGACTACTTTCTTTATGAAGTGGCTTGTCTGTCTGAAGTGGACTCTGTACCCCACTGAGGACACTCTCCGCTCCAGGCTCCATCCTCAAATCTATGAGAGCTTTCTAACTTGGAGCTATCAAGCCTACCCCCATTCCTCTGCCAGGGCCAGGAGCAACCTGGCAACCAGAGGTGGGATCCAGCAGGTTCTCACAGGTTCCCGAGAGTAGGTTACTAATTATTTGTGTGTGCCGTGGAGGGGGGGTTACTAATTGGTGATTTTGCCACATGATTTTTGCCTTAGTTACGCCCCTTCTCTCAGCAGTAGCGCACAGAACTTGAAGCAGTCTAGCAGGAGGTGCACCAGCGTGCGTGGCAGCCTGCACCTGCGTGCATTTGTTTCCCGCCCAAGGACCGGCGCAGTGGCTGCGTCCTTGCCACAGCCCCACCCAGGAATGCCCCACCCCCGGAATTCCCAGCCATGCCCCCGTCGTGCCCCACCCAGCCCCATTGGCGCTGCGTCACAATTTGAATCCCACCACCATGGGAACCTGTTACTAAAATTTTTGGATCACACCACTGCTGGCAACCCTAATTCCCTGTAACTTCTGAACAAGCTAGTCTGGCAGAGAAATCTGGTATTTAATCCTTGGTGTGAAAGAAGGTCGTCATCAGTCCTCTTGCTATAGGAGGAGCCTTCCCATAAACTATCTTCAGTGCCCACCAGCGACTTGGGCACAGAGGCGTATCTATGAAAAATGTAGCCCCGCGCAAAATCTGAATTTTCCACCCCCCATATGGGTGACTGCCCTCTCCCACCATGACCAAACAACTTTTTTTGCACCAGGTCTTGAAGTCAGTGTAGGGACCCGAGGGGAAGGAGGAGGGATCGTGGGGGCAATTTTCCACCCCCACATGATTAAATGGCTACAACCTGGGGACGTTTGACCCCATATGTCCCCCTGAGTGGTATGCCTTTGCTTGGGCATAGGCGGGAGATTTGGAAGGGGAGGAAACGGTTAGTATGCCAGTGGTGTCCACAACACTTCAAGGTTAAGCTGGAAATGACCTAATCACTTAACATTGCACTTAACAACAAAGAACCTTTATTGGCATAACAACATTATATACACAGATCCATTTAACCAAGTAGTGGGAAACTAAAATAAATGCACAGGTAGAGAAGGCTGATGTTCAGGATTTGCTCCTAAAGCGCTGTTTTATATACAAATCCAAAAATTTGGTGATCAAGCGCTGTTTGCATCACTACTGGAGCTGTCCAACAGAAAGGTGATCTTTTGCAAGTCAGGATGCATACTCTTTTTTGAGTAGCAGAGGTGACAAGTATTTGACTCTGGGTACTGTGTGTAAAGTGGACAATAAAGTAAAATATGGCCGATTAGAGTCAACACACAATTCCCTGTTGCATATGCATAGCCTTTTATGGTAAGGGTTTTCAGTGGAATCTCCCTGCTGGATACAGCTGATGGAAGGGCGCATTGCAACGGGCCAACATCATTGCTCTATGGAGCCTGGGCACAGTTATCTGGTGCAGGTATTGAGCCCCCTTATTACCAATGTAGGTGATACCTAGAGCTAAAGGAGAGCAAGTCCTGGAAGCCTTTTCGAGGAGGATCTGATGTTCCCGGTCAAACAGCCTTCTCTTCAGAAGGTTGGAAAGTCTCTTTGGATGGTAGCATGGCCAGATAATCAAAAGAATAGCCTAATTTGTTAATTTTTGTTTCTATAATGCCCCACCATTCCGAGTGACAAGAAGTCTTAAGGGCTTTATATGACAAGGAGGCTGCATCGCGGTTGAAACAGATGCGGAACCAATATTTGAGCGTGGCAAGCCATGCTCTTGTCTCTAAGGCTCATTCCGCACATGCAGAACAATGCACTTTCAAACTGCTTTCAATGCTCTTTGAAGCTGTGCGGAATGGCAGAATCCATTTGCAAACAGTTGTGAAAGTGGTTTGAAAAAGCATTATTTTGCGTGTGCGGAAGGGGCCTAAGAGATGTTGCCCAGTTTCGAGGCACAGGGTGACATAAGATGGTTTAGCATTCTGCAACAACTCTATGGTAAAACCACCGTATGATAAAACAATGCTCGAGCATCCCCTGTGATACACTGATGTCATTTCCGTGTGAATAGGTAGTATCACCAGCATATGAACAAGAATGGCCCCTTCGCCCAGTAAGCATTCCGCCATGCCTGACTTCCCTGTGAATGAATGAAGCAATTCTTCAGGTTGTCAAACACCATTGCAAATGAGTAGAAAGAGTTCCCTAAAATTCCTCCATTTGCTCATAAAAGTTCTAAAAATATTGAAAAGTTCTAAATGCCCCCCATCACATTTGTAATGATTGAAGTCTATAAAATTATGCACGGGGTAGAAAATGTGGACAGAGAGAAATTTCTCTCTCTTTCTCACAATACTAGAACCAGGGGGCATACATTGAAAATGCTGGGGGGAAGAATTAGGACTAATAAAAGGAAACACTTCTTCACGCAACGTGTGATTGGTGTTTGGAATATGCTGCCACAGGAGGTGGGGATGGCCGCTAACCTGGATAGCTTTAAAAGGGGGCTTGGACAGATTTATGGAGGAGAAGTCGATTTATGGCTACCAATCTTGATCCTCTTTTGATCTGAGATTGCAAATGCCTTAACAGTCCAGGTGATCGGGAGCAACAGCTGCAGAAGGCCATTGCTTTCACCTGGAGCAGCAGTGGCATCGGAGGTTAAGAGCTCGTGTATTTAATCTGGAGGAACCGGGTTTGATTCCCAGCTCTGCCGCCTGAGCTGGGGAGGCTTTATCTGAGGAATTCAGATTAGTCTGTACACTCCCACACACGCCAGCTGGGTGACCTTGGGCTAGTCACAGCTTCTCAGAGCTCTCTCAGCCCCACCTACCTCACAGGGTGTTTGTTGTGAGTGGGGAAGGGCAGGGAGATTGTAAGCCCCTTTGAGTCTCCTGCAGGAGAGAAAGGGGGGATATACATCCAAACTCCTCTTCTTCTTCTCCTGCAGGTGAGCTCCCAAAGGCACCTGGTGGGCCACTGCGAGTAGCAGAGAGCTGGACTAGATGGACTGTGGTCAGATCCAGCTGGCTTGTTCTTATGTTCTTATGTGGGTCTCCCCTACGCAGGAATCCTATGCCCCCTGTTAAGAATGACCGAATTAAGAGCTCTCTTAAATAGGAAAACCTGGATTGTCTTGTTGATCATTAATAACATCCCCCAACAAACACAGGTTAATAAAGTTGCTCGGCAAATGTCTCAAGTTTTTTCTCCTTTTTCCCAGGAAGAGGGCTCTTGTCTGGCTCCCTCCGCCTTCTCTGGGCCAACCTGTTTGCAACCCTCTCTCTCCCCCACCTGGGTGAGCACACCTTCCTGACATATGATCATTTGGGAGGTTTCCGCAGGAACGCTGGAGAAAATGGGGCAACGGCAGAGCAGGTTTGGCCAGAAGGCTGCCTCTCCCCATCCGCCACCCACTTTCTCCAGCTCCCAGCCACAAAGGAGCCTGCGCTAGGCTGCATCGGCTTGGACAGCTTTCTCCTGCCGCTGACTGCAGATCTGGGTAAGTCTCGGAATTACCTTGATGGAGGCTGGTTTGAAATCGGAGCAAAGTAGCGAAGGGTGGGGACTTGTCCAGTTTGCTGTGGTGTATCTGCAAATCTGCCCAACTCCACGCAAGTAACCTGGGAGCCTAGACCACAGCATGTTGGAGCACGAGAAAATTTGTAGCAGAGCGTCCGAGCCTGTACAGGCGTCTCTCGGTGCATGCAGCTGGCGCGATGTGGTGGTGAGAGGGTCAAACTAAGATTTGCGTTCAAATCTCCCCTCTACTCAATCAGGAAGCTCTCTCACCTATTTTACCGGAATGCTGTGAGAGTAAAAAGGAGCTGAAATATCCCCAGGCCAGTTTTTGGAGGAAGAGCAGGATTTAAAAACATTAAATACATCGGAAAGGTGCATGCAGGCCACATAATAGTTGTATCCAGTCCCATATTCTGCAGGTCAGCAAAATCCAGGAAGGCTTCAAGAATCTTACCAACTGAATTGCAACCCAGATATTTTTTCCCATTACAAGGAGCAGCAGTGGCGTAGGAGGTTAAGAGCTCGTGTATCTAATCTGGAGGAACCGGGTTTGATTCCCAGCTCTGCCGCCTGAGCTGTGGAGGCTGATCTGGGGAATTCAGATTAGCCTGTGCACTCCCACACACGCCAGCTGGGTGACCTTGGGCTAGTCACAGCTTCTCGGAGCTCTCTCAGCCCCACCCACCTCACAGGGTGTTTGTTGTGAGGGGGGAAGGGCAAGGAGATTGTCAGCCCCTTTGAGTCTCCTGCAGGAGAGAAAGGGGGGATATAAATCCAAAACTACTCTTCTTCTTCTTCAAACGTAAGCAAAATTTAAACATGCAAAATTTATTTGACTGAACGAGCCTGAAGATTCCTCGAGTCCAGCATCCTGTTTCCTTCGGCAGGCTCCTCTCAGAAGATGATGAAGATGATGGGCCTTCCTTTTCTGTTTCTAAAATCGGCTAGACATACTGCTTTTGAATATGGAGGTTTCATTTACAGATTATGGCCCCCCTTGATGTGCCCACCCTGATAGGTATTTTACATGGCAGGGGGTTGGACTTGAGGGCCCTTGGGGTCTCTTCCAACTCTGTGATTCTATGATTCTACAGGGGAGTGTCTACAAAAAATGTTCCCAGGGCAAGCACTGAAAGTGCACTCAGTCACTGGCCCCTCCAGTGACAGTAAAATTCTACCCCCCCCAATGTACTCCCTCCTGCCTCTCTGCTTGCAACTGGATTGGTGTAGGCCTGAGAGCTGGAAACCCCCTCACCTCTCTCCAGTTACCAGGGCAACAGTGATGGACTACCAAAGTCATGGCAATTTATGTATGTATGTATGTATGTATGTATGTATGTATGTATGTATGTATGTATTTATTTTAAGGAAGCGGGTTTGATACGCCCCATCCCTGGCGCCTGGGCTCTGGGCGCAAAAAGGCCAATTCAAATAAAGCAGTAATACAGAATGAAAACATTAAAAACAGCGACAGTTAAACAATATTTAACGAAGGAATAAGAATATAAGTGGCGTCCAACAGCTTAATTTTAAAGGGAGGGAGGGAGGCATGGTGGTCTCATTGGATGGCAAATGACCCAAATGACTTGGCCCTGCCTCCACCTCCTGCAGGAGAGAAAGGGGGGATATAAATCCAAACTCTTCTTCTTCTTCTTCTACACCGGGACCTGGAGCTGTTTGGCTGGCTGGTCTGCAATCTCCTCTGCTTCCAGCGAGGCTGTGGCAAGCATAGTGGTGGCTCTGGGCAGCGGCTCCATGCTGGTGGGTCAGGAGTGCTGCTGTTCTGCATGACGCCATGGGGGAAACTGAGCATGCTCCCTGGAGCTGCCTCTGCCCCCCTTTGTGTGGCCAAGCCACTGCACTGGTGCTGCCACTTGCAGGCATTCAAGCATTAATAATTTCTCTGTTACTGTAAAAAACTCTTACTGTAAAAAAAAAGTTCCTAATTTCCAGCTGCTATCTTTCTGTCCATAATTTAAACTCATTATAGCAAGTCCTATCGTCTGCTGCCAACAGAGACAACTACTTCTCCTCTAATTGACTGCCTGTCAAATACTTAATACTTTCAAATACTTAATTTTGTTTCTAGAAATCAGAAGGAGACTTTCCTTAAACAAGGAAATTTACCATATTTCTAAAACATTTTTTTTAAAACAGCCCAACAGGGAGAATTATCTCCCGTTTTCTACCTTCGCTAACCAGCCACATAGGAAACAGCAGGACTTTATGATTTTTGGACCTAATGGGATTTCTAACGGAAGAGCGGACCCAATTAGTAACCCCCTCTCGGCACACACAAATAATTAGTGACCCACTCTTGGGAACTGGTGAGAACCTGCTGGATCCCACCTCTGGGGCACCCCCTGTCTGGTGACTTACTCCTTTGAAGCCTTGTGAACAAGGCCGGAGATTGTCTACCATGCCTAAAGTGAAGGGGGAGTTGTTGAATGGCCACCTTGCAGAAGCTTCTAGAAAGACACTTGGAACCTTCTGATGGGGGGGGGGAGGAGGCAGCAAAATGCGCCCCCCACGTGACATATTCACATGGTGCCTGGAGCGTATGCCCTCTCTGCCCCCCTATGCCACTGGTATTTGCCATTGGTATTTTAAAAAGCCAGCTCAGGTAGTGGCTATCTTTTGCATCTCCAGTCTACATAATTGTGTGTTGTGTGAATGACGTTTTTATGCCTTCTTCCCAGGAGCTCAATGTGATTCTCCCCTCCCACATTTTATTCTCACAACATCCCTGTGAGGTAGGGAAGTAGAGAAAGAATGGCTGGTCTAAAGTCATCCAGCGCCTAGCGATCAGTGCGAGGGCTGTCGGGGTTTTATGTTCCTATTGCCACAAAAAGTAACGGTGGGCAGAAAAGAGTCAATGCCCCCAATGGGGGCTCGGGCAGCCCTATTCAGTAAATATTATGGCTGGCGAGGAACTGAATGTAGAAACAAAAAAGGGCCACAAACTCACTTTATTTATTGTATTTTATTGGTTAGGTTTCTATACTGCCCCTACTTTTTTGGGCTACTGAAGAGGGGCTTAACTGAATCCTGCAAAACAAGAATTAAATATTTTAGGTGCTGTGTGGTTTCCGGGCTGTATGGCCGTGTTCTAGCAGCATTCTCTCCTGACGTTTCGCCTGCATCTGTGGCTGGCATCTTCAGATTCAGAATTAAATACTCAAAAGGTCAAGAAATTGTTTCAGGGACCGCTATATAATAATGCTAAATATCAAAAACAGACATGTATTTATTACAAATGTATTACAAATTTTAAAAAGGAGCAGCAGTGGCGTAGGAGGTTAAGAGCTCGTGTATCTAATCTGGAGGAACCGGGTTTGATTCCCAGCTCTGCCGCCTGAGCTGTGGAGGCTGATCTGGGGAATTCAGATTAGCCTGTACACTCCCCCACACGCCAGCTGGGTGACCTTGGGCTAGTCACAGCTTCTCGGAGCTCTCTCAGCCCCACCTACCTCACAGGGTGTTTGTTGTGAGGGGGGAAGGGCAAGGAGATTGTTAACCCCTTTGAGTCTCCTGCAGGAGAGAAAGGGGGGATAGAAATCCAAATTCCTCCTCCTCCTCCTCCTCCTCCTCCTCCTCCTCCTCCTCCTCCTCCTCCTCCTCCTCCTCTTCCTCCTCCTCCTCCTTCTTCTTCTTCTTCTTCTTCTTCTTCTTCTTCTTCTTCTTCTTCTTCTTCTTCTTGAAACAGATGTGTTTCAGCCAACTGGCCTTCCTCGATGGTCAGAAGCAACAGAGTAATACAGTGTTTAGCTACCAGACTACAAATTGCTGTTATATTTTCTCCTTTTAAAACGACTCAATCAATTGTTGAAGAAAGTTCTTTCTTTAAATTGGCACCTTAGTCTCCTGCACAAAGGCCCCTTCTGCACCTGCAGAATAATGCACTTTCAGTCCACTGGCTACAATGCTTTCCAGAAAGTGGATTTTGCTATTCGGCACAGTAAAACCCAGCTGCAAAGTGCAGTGAAAGTGGATTGAAAGTACATTAGTCTGCACGTGCGGAAGGGGCCAAAGTCATGTCCTCTTACAGAGTATAAATACAATGTGCCAATCATGCCCAATTCTGCTAGGGCAAAAATCTTATAATGCCTGAGTCATAGGAAATTCTTCCAGTCTGGAGAAAATGGAAAATGTATTTCACTGGAGACAGTGTCTCTGGTTGAATTATCCCAAGATGGTCAGGCACGACTCGTTTGTACATGGTAGGTTATTATGGGCCTTTTAGAAGTATAGATTATTTTAATTTTTAATAAATACATATGTGCCTTTGATATTCAACAGTTATTTTGAGGATTTGAATGTCCCAGCTGGTCATTCTAACTACGGCCCTGCCACTCCAGACAATTTTTGTGGGTCGGTTCTAGAAGGTGCTGACAATCTGCTTCAATGAATACGGCCAGCTTCTAGCATTCTAAGGCCCCTTCCGCACACGCAAAATGATGCGTTTTCAAACCACTTTCACAACTGTTTGCAAGTGGATTTTGCCATTCCGCACAGCTTCAAAGAGCACTGAAAGCAGTTGGACAGTGCATTATTCTGCATGTGCGGAAGGAGCCTAAGAGAAGGGGAAGAGAGGCCCTTCGTAATGTTATATAAGGTTTTTTTCCCCACCTATAATACATAAAACCAATGAAGATAAAGAGCTCATACGCCCTCTCTCTGCACTTCAGGCACTGGAATCTCAGGCACGAACGAGTCTGATCCACCCAAACAGGCCGACCCACAAAGACTTCTGTGAGGCCACACCGCGAAGGCCTGACAGGTTATCAATTCACGCTGCTGCAGTTGCTGTCATGCACTTGAGGCAGGCCCAGATTTGGTGCAGCCCAGACTGGCCCCTTCTTTCTTGGCATGGTAGCAAACAGGAAGTGGGGCGGGCCCTGTTCCTCCACCAAGTCCGCAGCTCTTGTTGGGTGGCAGCAGCCAGGGATGCCTCGATTGATTTGTTTGGGAAACTAGTTGGGAGCCTCTCCCTGGCCCAAGCTCTCGGGTGCTTGCCATATGAGACGAACAAAGCTGCAGGCAATCAGCAGCTATAAAGACTGCAACATTTTTAAGCAAATGTAACCTCTACCTGTGGGTTCTGTGGGGCAGAACTTGGAATGAGTTTGCAACAACAAATTTTAAAAACAAAATGCTTTACTTAACATATTAACATCAATCATCAACATTTAACATCACACTTCAAGGTCCTGTTCAGGTTGCATTTTCAAGTCCTTGTATTTACAGTCTACTGATACTGCCAAGTCCAATTCTTCTTTGCAAGTGGGTTGGCTCCTGAAGACTCCAAGGGCTTGATGAACAGGCTTCAACATGGTGAAGGTTTCCAGGAGAACTCTCACCCATTACAAACATAAAAAAAAAAACCCTTTACAAGGTGTTAAGGGCTTATACCAATCAAGGTCCAAGTCTGGTAGCCTTGTCTCCTCCAAACTACATGAGGTCTGCAGCCTCTTGCTGCTTTGAGTCTCCACCCCTTACTGGGTCAACCCATTTTGAGCATGGGGGTTACACAAACACCTGAAAGGAGTTCTCCAGGGAACAGTGAAATAATAAGAGGAATTAAATTAGCCAAGTTGGAAGACTGGCGGGGGGAGGGAACACAAGTTACTCAGCAAATAAACAAGAAAATAAATAAATAGTGCCTGAACTCTGTGGCATGGAGTGGTAGACTGCAGTACTGCAGTCCAAACTATGCTCATGACCTGAGTTCGATTCCAATGGAAGTCAATTGCAGGTAGCCGACTCAAGATTGATACAGCCTTCCATCCTTCCTCAGTGAGAAAAACGAGCGCCCAGCTTGCTGGGGGTGAAGTGTAGATGACTAGAGATGGAAACAGCAACCCACTCTGTAAATATAATCTTGTAGAAGTCATGATGTGCCATCACCCCATGGATGAGAATTGACCTAGTGCAGTGATGATGAACCTTGCAGGGGCTGATGGGAATTGCAGTGCAGTGATGGTGAACCTGGCAGGGGCTGATGGGAATTGTAGTCCATAACATCTGGAGTGCCAAAGGTTCGCCACCATGGACCTAGTGCTCCACTTTTATTTATTTATTTGTTTGTTTGTTTGTTTGTTTGTTTTATTTGTATACCGCCCTCCCCCGGAGGGCTCAGGGCGGTGAACATAAATGTATGAACAGAGCACAAAAGAAATCAATAAATCTTAATAATTAAATAAATCATAATAAAATGGATCTATATACTTTAAATCATTAAAACCCTATTAAAAGCAGCGTATCAGTATCAAAGTACAATAAATAATACACAGAAGGCGACCTACTAACCAATTCCCTAAAAGAGGGGAGGGACGGCAGGATCCCCAGATGTTAACAGGCGGGGGGCATCAAGAATTGCCAGATTTGTGTCCAGTTGCCATTTGGATACGAACAATATTTTTAGGGAATACACTTTTGAGAGCTGCTCCTTATGGTATGATGAAGGAATCTTTCATAGAATCATAGAGTTGCAAGAGACCCCCAAGGGCCATCAAGTCCAACCCCCTTCCATGCAGGAACATACAATCAAAGCACTCCCGACATATGTTCATCCAGCCTCTGTTTCAAAACCTCCAAAGAAGGAGGCTCCGCCATTCTCCGAGGCAGTGAATTCCGCTGTCGAACAGCCCTGACAGTCAGAAAGTTCTTCCTAATGTTTAGGTGGAATCTCTTTTCTTGCACCTTGAATCTGTGTCCTAGTCTCCGAGGCAGCAGAAAACAAGCTTGCTCCCTTGTCAACATGGCATCCCTTCAAATATTTTAACATAGCCATCATGTTCCCCCCCTTAACCTTCGCTTCTCCAGACTAAACATCCCCAGCTCTCTAGGCTTCTCTTCATAGGGCAGGGATTCCAGATCTTTTAACATTTTGGTTGCCCTCCTCTGGACAAGTTCTAGCTTTGACATTTGAAAGCTTATGCCCCCAAACCTTCTTGGTCTCTAAGGTGCTTTTTGACGTGAGTCTGGCTCTTCTATTGCAGATCAACACAACCGCCCTCCTGAAACGATAAACAAGAACACTGTGGTATTTCCCAACATCGGATGCTTTGTATTCTTCCCCTATTCTTTCCATGGAGGATGAGCAAAGTCCTAGCTTGATTGCATCCCAAAATAAAACAACAGCAGCAGTGGGGTAGTGGCTAAAAGCAGTGGCTAAGAGCAGGTGCACTCTGATCTGGAGGGACCGGGTTTGATTCCCAGCTCTACCGCTTGAGCTGTGGAGGCTTATCTGGGGAATTCAGATTAGCCTGTGCACTCCCACACATGCCAGCTGGGTGACCTTGGACTAGTCACAGCTTCTCGGAGCTCTCTCCGCCCCACCCACCTCACAGGGTGTTTGTTGTGAGGGGGGAAGGGCAAGGAGATTGTAAGCCCCTTTGAGTCTCCTACAGGAGAGAAAGGGGGGATATAAATCCAAAACTCTTCTTCTCCTTTTCTTTTTTACCCCAGATTTAGAAGTCAAGATGACATAAGGGGAAGATTTATCGGTGCTGTTCATGTTAGGGTGATTGTACAGTGGCAATAACGTGTTAGGAATCTTGAGACTGTGCAAGAAGACAGTTGACCGAAGAAGTGATCCCACCCAAAATTATTGCGGGGTGGCAGGGGGGCAGCTGCAAAGCTCTTGGGGAATTTTTGCATGCCGCAAATGGCTTTGCAGAGCATTTCTTTGTTGTGGTTGTTTAAACAGAGGATTCTCTTATTGAGATCTGCCCCCCAGAGGGGTATCTAGGACCTGGTGCAACATCTGAGTTTTCTGCCCCCCCCCCACATGGATGGCCACCTTTCCCCACCATGACCAAACAATGTTTTTTTGAGGGGTGTGGGGGAGATTTTCCACCCCCCCCCCCACATGGCTAAATGGTCACAGCCCAGGGACATTTAACCTCTTAAGTCACCCTGGGCGGTACGCCACTGCTGTCCCCAACTGAGCTGATCCTTCATTTTGCCCACCCCACTTCCTTATTCTATCCATGAAACCTCCACTGTGTGTGGGGGGCGGGGGCTTGCTGCTGCCTCTTTGGTGTAGCATTAATTTGCTAGACCATGTAAGTTTTAGGTCAGTTTCAAGGGTCTATGGCTCAAGTGGTAGACCACGCATGAAAAAAACCTCCAGGCCTTTTGATCCTTTTGAAGTGGTGTCCTGAAAAGTGGGAGAAATTATTCCTGTGTGGGTGGAGAAAGCTGGTAGGCAACATTCCTTGTGAGCCACATGGCTGCGCAATTTCACAGTCACCCTATTGGTGCCGCGCAGATAAGGGGCCGTCCAACGGGGAGCTCTCCCAGGCCGCTCAGTTCTGCTCGGTGTTCGGGAAAGTCCATACAGTGGTAGAAAGTCATTAGAGGGACTATTACCAGAAGAAGTGGAAAACTTGGACAAAGCAAAATGTGTGTTGATTCCCTTTGAAGGGAGAGGGAAAACTACACTTTCAGAGATTTCAGAAATCACAGAGATTCTCTGATCTAGCCCAGAGGTCTTTCTAAACTTTGGCCCAGGAGAAGAAAGTTGGGAGAGAGAACTTTGTCCCCCTCTGCTCATAACCGTTCGAAAATGACAAGCGATAAATTCGGGCCAACGAAAAGATGTATTTCTTTTACTCGGCTAAGATAGTTTTGGAGATAGTTTTACTTGGCTAAGATAGTTTTGGAGCCATCTTGGTCTACAATAGAAGAATGAGATTTGAGGCTAATAGGACCTTAGAAGAGCCAATGGGGTGTAGTTATTAAAGGTGGCAGACTGTAGCTCTTTTACTCAACAAGTCATTAAATCATTGACCGCCGGGGGGTAGAGAGGAGACGTCTGAGGGGGGATATGATTGAAGTCTATAAAATTATGCATGGGGTAGAAAATGTTGACAGAGAGAAATTTTTCTCTCTTTCTCACAATACGAGAACCAGGGGGCATTCATTGAAAATGCTGGGGGGAAGAATTAGGACTGATAAAAGGAAACACTTCTTCATGCAACGTGCGATTGGTATTTGGAATATGCTGCCACAGGAGGTGGTGATGGCTACTAACCTGGATAGCTTTAAAAAGGGCTTGGACAGATTTATGGAGGAGAAGTCGATCTATGGCTACCAATCTTGATCCTCCTTGATCTCAGATTGCAAATGCCTTAACAGACCAGGTGCCCAGGAGCAGCAGCAGCAGCAGGCCATTGCTTTCACCTCCTGCAGGTGAGCTCCCAAAGGCACCTGGTGGGCCACTGCGAGTAGCAGAGTGCTGGACTAGATGGACTCTGGTCTGATCCAGCAGGCTAGCTCTTATGTTCTTATGTTCTTATGATCTGTGGTGCAGTGAGTTAGGGAGAGGGTGAGATGTGTGCGCATCTGAGAATCCGACCCAAAGACAACGAACATTCAATGCAAAGGAGACCGTGAATACATAAATGGCCCCAGTGTTCTAAATCCTTCCAAACATTATCTTGAAGAGACAGTCAGTTCCTGCATCTGAAATGTGTTCTCTTCATATCATTCCTCATTCTCCTTCATATCAAGTTGAAATATTTATTTTTCATGCCAACCAATGGAGGACATGTGCCCTGATCTCACTGGGGGCGGGGGGGGGGGGGGGGGGGACAGATGGGCAGGATAAGACATCCATGCACAACGGCAATCTCTGTCCTGTTTGGGCCTGCCCCCTGGGATCGAGCTGGGAACCCAAATCAACGCCAGAATGTGATCTGAGATGCAGATCTCTTTGCTCATCTAATTGCCATTTATAGGAAACGCACCATAAAGCTCAACTTGTTTAATGGCTTAAAAGTACACTGTGAGCTTGCCCTGCCCTACAGGACAGTTCTCAATATGGGAACTACAGCAAGAGGGTTGTTAGAAATAACACCTGCCACATTAAAAGTATCCTAGAATCATAGGGGTGGAAGAGACCCCGAGGGCCATCAAGTCCAACCAGTGGCGTAGCGTCAAGGGGACAGCAGTGTGCACAATGTACTGGGGGTGTGCTGGTGTGGGGCATTCTGGGGGCGTTCTGAGGTGTGTTGGGGCATTCCGGGGCATGATGGGGGCATTCTGGGGGCATGGTGGGGATGCAGGGCGCACACGTGCCCTGGGCGCAGCTCCCCCTAATTCCAGTCTTGAGTCCAACCCCCTGCAATGCAGGAACACACAATCAAAGCACTCCTGACAGATGGCCATTGAGCCTTTCTTTAAAAACCTACAAAGAAGGAGACTCCATCGCACTTCGAGGTAGTGCATTCCACTGTTGAACAGCCCTTACTGTCAGGAATGCTGTTAACCGCCAGGAATTTTGAGGGAAAGGGCCATGTGTTGCTCTAGAATTTTACTAGAGTGTCACATGATGCTGTGATGTCACTTCTGGTTACATGATCGGTCCCATTCTCCTCCAGTTGTCACACTGCTCTTGGCTGAAATCGAGTTCTTTCAAAGGAGTCCACAATTATTTAAGGCTGTGTTCATCTTAAAACAAAATCCCATATGTGGATTGCATGATGCATGAAAACTCCAAAAATGTAATACTTTTTGGGGTGCTGTGTGGTTTCCGGGCTGCATGGCCGTGTTCTAGCAGCATTCTCTCCTGACGTTTCACGGAGGGAGGGGAAGGGAAGGGAGGGATGGCATGCAAGGGAGGGGAGGGAGTGAGGAATGGCATGCAGAGGAGGGGAGGGAAGGAGAGGGGGCCCAGCATCTGGACATGGCCCACCCACCCTAATGGAGGGAGGGGAAGGGAAGGGAGGAGTGGCATGCAAGGGAGGGGAGTGAGTGAGGGATGGCATGCAGGGGAGGGGAGGGAAGGGGAGCGGGCCCAGCATCTGGACATAGCCCACCCACCCTAGCCTTCGACAATACGTAATACTTTTTGTTAGGTAACATTAGTAAATCAGTGAAATTGATGGTGGCGGGGGGGAGGGGGGGTCAGACAGAGGGCATTTCTTCTCCGCTCTGATAACCTGAACCAGTGAAGAATTTGGAACTGTGAAGCTCACCTTTGTATTTGAAGGTCAGTAGTGTGAGGTGCCAACATTCGTATTTTCAAAACACAAACAATACTAGTTCAGCAACATCCCTAATTATAATCCCAATATGACTGATGGTGGATTGAGATTTGTTAATTGCCAATGAGTGAGTTCATGGTTGAGGTAAGCTATGAACTGAGAACTTCCTGGTTCACCACCTTGCCTGAAGCCATGAAACTCCATTTACTCCAATGTAAATGAGGACCTCCCAAGTTGCACCTACTTGATTAATCCCAAGTAGATAATGCCTATTTATGTTTTGACATAAAGCCTGTGGATGCATATGGGAGAATGTCCAGCCTGTTCACAGAGTGAGTCAGAGTTGCATTTGACCAATGTGGAGCTCCTCCACCTCATTCTTCCAGCTGTAGCCACAGGTCTACATTTTCCAGCGCAACAGAAGCTCCTCCAAGAATTAACAGTGGTGAGGAAGTCCATCTCTTCTGGAAAACCATTCCCAATCTCCACCATAGGTTTGTTTTCACCGAACATTCTGCAGTAAGCTTTCCTGTTTCTCCTCAGGAGACCTTAGGACAACCGACGATGTCCAGGTTCATCAAAGCGTTGACAGACATGATGCAGGGAAACTCCAAGAATGGCCACAAGAAAGTGACGGAGCCTGAGAAATTCCACAGGAGTGAGTTCAAGAACTTGATCACACAGGACATAGTACCTGTCAAGGTAAGCCTTTTTTTTTTTTTGAGGGAGAGCTCTGGGATGCAAGATGAGCCTGCCAAGGTTTCCAAAGAGCATGTGGAAACATGTCTCCTAGCATTGAAACAACAGATGAGATGTCAAAATTTCGAGTTCTGTTGCACTGTAAAGACAAACCCAGTTGTTGCGAACTGAATTTTCATTGGCAAAAGTCTACAGTCTGTAGCTTCCAGAGAATCAGTTTGGGGAGAAATATGAAGAGGAGACACACACTGATGGATTTTTAAAGCAAAATCCCTCCCCTCTGCTCTCTTTATAAGCCGGCTACTTATATTGACTAATGTTGGCACCAACCAGTCTGGGGATAGTGACGGGTGTGTCTCCATATCTTTCCACTAATGACTCCAGCAATTAGAATGGAGGGTGGTTGAACTTCAGTTTGTAATGGCTGATGAGAAGAGACAGTCGGGGTTTGTTGTTGGTGAGACCCGGGCTGGCAAGAGTTAAGATAAAGGGATGTTTTAACAAAAATCACAACAACTATCTTGTCCTTGTTGGGTTTGATACCATTCTGCTTATGCTGCCTTATGTTTTTAATAGGTTACAGAGTATTCTATAGCTTGCATGTTAATAAAGAATCCACAATTTCTGCTATTTTTGCTTGTTAACTTGAATTTGGTGTGAGTGTAGCGTTTAATTTCCTCACGCCATTCCCAGACTTGGCTATGCTGACATGAAACTGGAATTGGTTTTGTGTACTTCTGGGCCTGATGTTCCCAGCCCCAGGGAGCACAAGGATCAGAAGAGCCACCAGAGGTGTATTGGGGGGAAATGGTGCCTGGGGACAGTACGTGCTCCGGGTGCTTTCCCCACCCCATGCCTCCTGTGCTCGGGGGCAGGAGCAGCCTGGATGGGCTCGGATAGTCCATTAAAGTCCCTCCCCTCTTCAAACTCTACCCTCCTCATGCTCCATCTCCAAAATCCAAGTATTTCCCAATCCAGAGCTGGCAACCCTACCACACCCCTATCCTGACCAGTTGCTGGGGGATGCCTGGCAACCCTTCTTCTTCTTCTTCTTCTTCTTCTTCTTCTTCTTCTTCTTCTTCTTCTTCTTCTTCTTCTTCTTCTTCTTCTTCTTCTTCTTCTTCTAGATTAGAGTCCACCTGCTCTTCTTCTTCTTCTTCTTCTTCTTCTTCTTCTTCTTCTTCTTCTTCTTCTTCTTCTTCTTCTTCTTCTTCTTCTTCTTATTATTATTATTATTATTATTATTATTATTATTATTATTATTAGTATTAGTATTAGTATTAGTATTAGTATTAGTATTACTACTACTACTACTATTATTATCATTATCATTATCATTATCACTATTACTATTACTATCACTATTACTATTACTATTACTATTACTACTACTACTATTATTAGTATTAGTATTAGTATTAGTATTAGTATTAGTATTAGTATTAGTAGTATTAGTAGTAATAGTAGTAGTATTAGTAGTATTAGTAGTATTAGTAGTATTACTACTACTACTACTACTACTATTATCATTATCATTATTACTATTACTATTACTACTACTACTACTACTATTATCATTATCATTATCACTATTACTATTACTACTACTGCTACTACTACTACTACTACTATTATTATTATTATTATTATTCTGACTTATTTATTGCATTTTATGGAAATTTAATTAATTTATAGTATTAATTAGTAATTACAATTTATAGATCTTGGGGAAAGCTATACCTTTTTAGTAAATAGGCTATGAATAACGAATATCTTAATCCTGTCTTTTAAGTGTAGTTTTACTATACCTGTTCACAATCCCGTGTACAATGGAATGGACAAAATTTTTTAATCTACGTTATTTTTTATAAATGAAGTGTGATTTTAGAATGTAAAACTACTCATAGACGCCATGTACAACTCTTTTAAATTTAGTGATGGTCTATACTCACGCTTTTGTATCTTATGCCAATAAAGGTCTATTGTATTGTATTGTATTACTATTATTACTATTACTATTACTATTATTACTATTACTACTATTACTACTATTACTATTACTACTACTACTATTATCATTATCATTATTATCATTATTATCATTATTATTACTATTACTATTACTATTATTATTACTACTGCTACTACTACTACTACTACTACTACTACTACTACTACTACTACTACTACTACTACTACTATTATTATTATTATTATTATTATTATTATTATTATTATTATTATTATTGAATTTAATAGACCGCCCTACCCCCGAAGGGCTCAGGGCGGTCCACAAACCAATCAACATTTGAATACAACAAATAGTTTCAGTTAAAACAATAAATAAATTAAACATTAAAACACTAGCAGCAGTGATCTTCCACAATTAAAATAAGTAGATGATGTCCAGAATTAACCCCCCCGGGAGGGGACTGGCCGATATTCAGTCAGCAGATGACAAAGCTGTAAGGAGCAACGAAGAAGGGTGGACTCAGCAGCCAGCCTCACCAAAGGCCCGGTGGAACAACGTGGTTTTACAGGCCCTGCGGAACTCCCCGAGGTCCTGCAGGGCCCTGAGGGATGGAGGAAGAGCATTCCACCAGGCAGGGGCCAGGGCCGTAAAAGCCCTGGCCCGGGTAGAGGCCAGCCACATCATGGAGGGACAAGGGACCACCAGTAAATTCGCCTCTGCCGAAAGGAGAGGTCGACTCGGGACATATGGGGTAAAGCGGTCCCGCAGGTATAATACACACTGAATGACTAAACAGAGCTTTTGGCAACCTGAATTCCAGAGGTGGGGTCAGATTTAGTGTGACCTTTTGGAGCTATCCAGAAGGCATGGGTGGGTCAGGTGGTCTGTAGGCCAGATATCCTTATTTCCCCCAACATCCTTATGCCAGTTCCCAGTCTGTGGGCTTGTTTGTAGAGTGGGAGGTTGGACTAGGGCCCATTAAACTGAGAACCTGAAGAGCAGGAAGAGGAGGGAAGAACCAGAAAGATGGCGACAGATGGGCGCAAGGAAGAAGGAGGAAGAGATAAGGAAGATGGAGCTGAAAAGAGGAAGATGACTCACTTCCTGTGGGACGTATCTGGTTCAAGGGAGACAAAAAGGAAAGAGAAGAAACAGATCAGATAGGGCAAAGGTGCAACAGTAGAAACCTATCATTTCAGCCCATCTGTCATCCACAGAACTGGGGGTGGCATACAGAAGTCTCCTTTCCTCCATTTTATCATCACAACAACAACCCAGTGAGATAGATTCAGCTGAAAAACAGTGTCTGGCCTAACATCACCCAGTTCACTTCATGACCAAGCCAGAATTTGAACCCAGTTCTCCCCTTTGCCCAGCAGCTTACCCACAACACCACACAGTTAATGTCAACCAATGGCTGCTGATCCTTCACACTTTGTAAACGGGGTGGCCCAATTAAATGGCTCTGGAGGTCATCAGAGATTTCTCCCAGACATTTCACCTGAGGGCCAACTTAGATATGACAGCCTCCTTATGGCTGCCATGTGGATGTCACAGCCATTTTTAAAAAAGTCACGAGAGCTTGGTTTTCAACTGGCCCATAGCACGGTGGGTTGAGGCTCTCTTGCCTCCCCCTGCAATGCGTTTCAAATTTTGAAACATTCTCCAACAACTGTTTTGGCACTTGAAAAGGCACTGAGGGAGCAAGAGTGTCACTGTGGATATGATCAAGACCATGATCTTGCTACATCTTTTAATGACTAGTGACATCCTTCTCTAGTTTGACCCTGGAATTATTTAAATGATGATATCAGAGAGTGGAGAAGGGCGATTTGTGTGAAGGTGGGAAGTAGGATTGCAAAGGCAGTACCTAGCAACCAGTGGGAGAGCTGTGTGTGGGGATACAAGTGGGGGAGACTCTGGCTCTGGAGTAGCATCACTTCCAGTGATAAATTGGCAATGACATAGGTAGCCCTAGGAATCTCCAGAAACTCTATGGTTTTACCACAGAATGTCTGGCAATTCCTAGAGCTACCCTATGACACTTCTGGTTTTCACCATAAATGATGTGACACCACATGCAAAACTGTTTTGGTTTTGTTTTGTTTAATTGTCCCGTGGTAATGGGAAAAGTGCAGGGGGAAGGATTCCCCAACTCCACCAGGGGAATGGGACCCCTGAGATCTACATTTATCTTTTGTTGCTTTCTAGCCCATTGATAAGATTCATAGTCTATGGCGCTGGGCAATAATATCATTAAGCAATTGATTAACCAATGATGTGGAAGTACGCTAACGTTGCATAGTACGATTCTTCTTTTTTCTTTCAACATAATCAACCCCCTCCCCCATGTATCTTTCCTGCAATTTTGCTGATACTGTTACATTATATGCTAATGTGTCATGTTATTGATAAATTTTGTGTGATGGTATACGATATTGTGATTTGTTATTTTGCTGACTTTATTCCCCATGTCTATGATTTTTTTTGGTATATTGTGATGCTTATTGATGTTTGCTAGTATTGATTTTGCTGATATTGATATTGCTACTTATACTATTGTTGGGCACTGCCATGAGCCCTTCGGGGGAGGGCGGGATATAAATTGAATAAACTAAACTAAACTAATTCTTATTTTTCCAGAGGTCGCACAGCAGTAAATATAAGCATATGAAAAACCTTCCTGACTCTGACAGTGAGCTGATGAATGAGAGAGAGATCACGCCTTGTGTTTACTGAAGCAGATCTTTTACAGATGCTGGCATGAATGAGAAGGAAGGTAACGCACCAGTCTGGATATGCAGCGTAGTCATACTAAGGGGCTGTGACGTTTGTTGGGTCAACAAGCCGATATGGCCATTTTCATATGTGGTCAGAATGGTGTAGTGGTTAAGAGTGGTGGACTCTAACCTGGTGAACTGGATTTGATTCCTCACTTTTCCACATGAACGACAGCCTCGTATCTGGTGAACCAGATTTGTTTCCCCACTCCTACATTCCTTCTGGGTGGCCTTGAAAGCAGCAGTGGCATAGTGGCTAAGAGCAGGTGCACTCTGATCTGGAGGAACCGGGTTTGAATCTCCGCTCTGCCGCTTGAGTTGTGGAGGCTTATCTGGGGAATTCAGATTAGCCTGTGCACTGCAACACACACCAGCTGGGTGACTTTGGGCTAGTCACAGCTTTTCGGAGCTCTCTCAGCCCCACCCACCTCACAAGGTGTTTGTTGTGAGGGGGGAAGGGCAAGGAGATTGTAAGCCCCTTTGAGTCTCCTATAGGAGAGAAAGGGGGATATAAATCCAAACTCTTCTTCTTCTACTTCTTGGGCCAGTAACAGTTCTCTCCGAACTCTCTCTGCCCCACTGACCTCACAAGGTGCCTGTTGTGAGGAGAGGAAGGGAAAGGAGTTTGTAAGTCACCTTGAGTCTTCTTACAGTACAAAAAAACAGGGTATGAATCCAGACATTGTACTCCACTGGGGTCTGTTTGTGCAAATCCCCAAGGAAAATTCCCCAACATGTAACTGGAAATCCTCCCCTCCCCTCCCCTCCCCTCCCCTCCCCTCCCCTCCACACACTCCCTGCTATTGGCTGGGGAGACCTGACAACTGTACCTTTGCCTGAGACCCTGGAGAACTGGTCCCAATCAGCAGGGCCAGAGCAAGGGGGAACTGCGCCCAGGGCACACATGCACCATGCGCCCCTGCCATGCTCCTGCCCCCCCCGCCCCGGAATGCCATGCCCCTGCACCGGCATGTGCACAGTGCATCGTGCACCCCCTGTCCCCTTGACGCTACACCACTGCCAATTAGAGTAGACAATACTGACCTTGATGGACCAGTGGTGTGGTTCCATTTAAGGCAGGTTCCTGCTATTTTTGACACTTCCTAATTCTATTTTCCCCCCTTTTCTAGGAATCCACCTCACCCCCTGGAGGAAATACTGGAGAAACCATCCCAATGATGTTTGAGACGCACTCAGATTTTGCCTGATTTCTCTTGGGGACTGGACCTTTGTCTAGGAATTCATAACTGTGCTTTGCTCAGCGGGGAAGTGCCATTTGCAACATAGCCCCATACAGCTGATCCTGGCCCTATACATTCGGAAAAGCGCCCATCTCCTCCTCTTTGTCCTGGTGTGGGCTTTGTGAAATGCAAAACCTTGTGTGAAGTGAAGGAAGGTTTCCATTGAATCCATGTAGATTTGCTTGGGAGTGGCTGGCACTGAGGCTAGCAAATCTGGGCAGAGACCAAGACCCAGAGTCATTCAGAAGGCAAACAGCATGTAATCCTACCAGCTTCTTTTCCTTAGTATGGGACCAGATTATTTATGGTGGATATCCATTCCCAAATCCCTGGTGCAGGATTGATGGTCTCTTCCAACTGTATGATTCTATGAAAACACACTGTCACTATTCTACCACTCCCTTGAGCAGATTCTGGCCGCAAACTCAGATTGGATTGCTGTCAGGAGCTTTTCAAATGGATGTGAAGGAAGACCGTTTGAGAGTGAGGTTGTGGTTTCTTACTGAGAACTATTTCCAAACTGGTAGAAATACTGTTTTCCTGGCCAGTTGCCAGTAAAATAGGATGAAAAGTAGGCTTGCCAACTCAGGATTAGAAAATTCCTGAAGATTTGGGGAGTCTTCTGGAGAGAGGATGGATTTCAACAAGGATGCCGTAAATTCTGCCCAGAGGTTGATAACCCTAGTCTAAAACCAGATGTCAATGTTATATTGGCAGATACTTTGTATATTGCTCAAACTTTTCAATGATACATGGAAGCTTTCCTCTGCATTCCCAGACCACTACACGCAACCGTGTATTTAATTACATGCATGAAGCACAGAAAGGTGAACATTTTTGTAGCAATTTTTTTGACATCTTTCCATCAACTGGAGGATAGTTAAATTATTTTCCTGGAATTCCAAAGGAAGTATGACCAGTTGTCTCAAATGTGATTACAGCCAAACATATAAGTCACTGGAAATGAATGAGTGGATTGCTAAAGCGAATGAGGTTTATTTAATGATAAAACTTACAGTGCTCCAAAGACATGAGAGTATTGACGAGATTCAGTCTGAGAAGGGTAATATAATTAATCGTATTCAGTTGAACCTTGAAGAATGAATCCAAATTCAGTTACTTCTCCTTATTGTACCTCCTTTGTCTTTTTCCTTTTGGTTAAAGTTGTGAAGTTTGATGATCTAAATGAAAATTTCTGTTGTGAAAAAGATCAACGTTTTCCAGTGATCCTAGGAACTCAGTTTTAAAGTACGTATTGCTAGTAAAAAATCCATATTGTTAGTAAAAAATCCCCCAAAGCTTCATAAAAGCCGAGGTTTGAGTTTTGTAAATAACATTTCTTTTTCTTTTGTAATCCTTGTTATTTTGTCATTTTCAGAAGAAAAAAAAATAAATGCAGAAAAATAAGTAGGGAAGCAAGAAAATTTTTTCTTTCATGTACAGGAGTAGGAACAAGCTCCTCTCATGGTGGTAGCATTTGCACACGCAACCCATTCTTTCGCCGCTCATTGCTTCCATTGTTATCCTCTGCTTTTCTTCCTTTCCTCAAGACAGTGAATAAAGCTGAGACTGAGGAGGAAACTCTTCTCTGGGACCCTCAGAGGGGAGAGATCTATCACCTCTGGGACTCTCAGAGGGGAGAGCCTCTCCCAACCCCCATGGTCTGGAGGAGGCATCCATTTTGGACACTGGCTTTCCTAGGGAGCCAGCACAATCTTCCAGGCAGGAGTGTACCATCCATGGGGACATGGGACGCTGTTTTGTCACATGGGGTGCTGCTGGGTGCCAGCTGAGTCCCCGTGCCTGGCCTCTCCCACAGCGCGGTGACCCGGCCGGTGCCCAGTGGTGCCCCCTGTGCTGGGGCACCGCTCATCAGGTGAGCTGGTTGCTGTGGCCACAGGCCACCTCCCACCCAGGGAGGCTGGGGAGGGCAGAAGCCGGCCTCCCATCATCGTGCCCGCGTGAGCCACCTGCTGCCAAGCCCTGCCCCCGGCCTCCCTTCAGGCTGGCTCCTGTCCTCCCCAGGCCCTGGGGCATGGGGGGCCGGTCATGCCCCGGGCACCATTTAGGCTCAATACACCACTGCTTCCAGGTATTGGGAACTGTGCAGAGATCTGTAACATTCTAAGCTGAAGAGCCTGTCCTATATCCTAACACCTGTATTAGCCAAGGTCCTGCCATATTGCTGAAGTACAGAGTGCTTCAGAGCAGCCTTCAGGATTGTTTGCATTTTATTCCTGCTTGTACCAGTCTGTCTCTTATCTGGCTTGGTAATGGTTCTGAAGCTGCAAACGGGGGATGGGACTGAGTGTCTTCTTCCCAAGTTCTCACTGTCTGAGAGAGGTGTTAAGGGTAGTTGGAAACCGGAATATTCGTGACATCCATATTATTATATGGGGGGTCCAAAGAGTACAGGTCAAATTTAATAGCAGTTAGAAATGGAAAAAGACTGAAAGAGCTGAAAGGAAGCAAGGCACAGTGGACTTTCCTAAAGCAACCAAGAAAAGACACAGTCTACAGCTTCAAATAGACCCAAGGGAGGAGTTAGGATCTTGTTTCTCTCCAGAAATAAACCTATTATAAGAATTGGGGATATCTATGCTGGGGGATATAATGCTTTGCCTGTTCTAATGCACTCTGTTCTGACAATATAAGTCAACAGCTTTTCTGCGCATGCAGAAGATCTGAGCTTGCAATCAATACATAAGAATTCTACTTTGAAAGTACTGATTCATTTATTGGACAAGTCTGGGGTTGTGACAATAGGGCATGTATAGAAAGAGGGACAGGAGAACTGTGTTTCTCTCGTTACTGTATGCCTTGCTCAATCTGGTGCTGTGCTAAAAGAATGCTTGTCAATTTTGTTTTTAATAAATACTTTTAAAACTTTGAGTGCTGGTAGCATTTCTCTCTGCCACCTGGGACATGCTGATCTCTGCCACCTGGGACATGCTGTTTTAAAAAGGGGGCACCAGGCGGGAGGAAGGCTGGCAGCTGGCAAGCAGTTATTCATCCAGAGGCACACCAGGCACATCCCCATGATGCTGAGGAGTGGGGAAGCAGAAGGCACAGAAGCAAGGCCTCAGGCCTCTTCCGCGCATGCAGAATAATGCACTTTCAATCCACTTTCACAATTGTTTGCAAGTGGATTTTGCTATTCCGCATAGTAAAATACAGCTGCAAAGTGGATTGGAAGTGGATTGGAAGCGCATTATTCTGTATGTGCAGAAGGGGCCTCAGAGTTCAAAAGGAAGATGGAGGGGCAGTCTGCAGCCAACCTAAGGCCTGTAGCAGTGCAGAGGGTGAAAGAATGGTCTTTCTCCCAGAATGCTGCCCTGTCAGAACTCAGAAAACAGCAGTTGAATGTGCACAATAGCACACCTTGTCTATATTTGTTAAACCTTTCCTGTGACTCATCCCCTTGTGACCGTCTTATGTTGCAGTGCTCATTAAGGGTCGTTACCTGTATTGTCCCACAGCTGGCAAAACCCATAAAGATAATGGGTCAGCCATCAGCTCAATGATCTGATACTCAGGACCATCAACTCACCTGGAACAGCAGGAAGAATCCTTTGTTCAAGGATTTCCTTGGCCCCAAGACATGCTTTTCCCTTATAAAAAGAATGTCTCAGACCCCAGTTCAATATTCATGCCACCATGGTGGTCCATGATATTGTTCCATCCGTGCAGATCATCCAGAGCCTAGCCATTAGGTCTCTGTTTCCTGGACATCACCTACAAGACATCACCCGGAGCCCCCACGACAGTTTTGCCATCTTCAGCATTGCCTGATTGCTGATCCCACCTATTTTTGGGCAATGCTGGCCCTCCTGGCCTTTGGGCTGGGCGCCATCTGGGCATGTATTTTTATCTGTAATTTTTGAAATTGCTGCTATAATGTATTTTAATGTATTTTAATGTTTTATTGCTATATTGTATTTACGAGATTTTATTTGTTTTATGTCTCATTACACACCGCCCAGAGCCCTGCTGGGGTTGGGCGGTCTATCAAGCCCAATACATAAATAAAAATAAATAAATAAGACTGGTAATATAATCTTTGATATCCCATCCCTTCTCTCTCTATATCCCAAACCTGTCTTTCACCTCTAAATTATATCCTAGGAATCTTGAATGCATGTGTTTTTACCCAAGTAACTGAGTGAGAGAGTGAGAATTTATTTGATTCCATTTGTTATTTTCTCAATAAAAACCACTGAAAAAGAAATCTATTTTCTCTGCTGGTTTCTTATGGTGAGCTGAAGCCCGTATACATAGGCAATCTCTCTCTCTCTCTCTCTCTCTCTCTCTCTCTCTCTGTGTGTGTGTGTGTGTGTGTGTGTGTGTGTATCTGTGGGACATATATATAAAGTTACCCAATGTTCCTCAAGCGACGCTAAGCAACCTTGTGCTCTATAGCTAATTTCCCCAACCAGAAAAGGGTCATTGTGTCCCACCATTTTGGGTAACAAGTCCTGGCCCTCTCCCATGGGGAATTCCTACAAAGGTCAGACAGAATCCAAATATCAGACGAGCTGTCTGGTATATGCCCATTTCGTAGAAGTTGATCTACTTCCTCAGCATAATATTCAATCTTGCTCATTTTACTCTCATCATAATGTCTAGCACAGGGGTAGGGAACCTGCGGCTCTCCAGATGTTCAGGAACTACAATTCCCATCAGCCCCTACCAGCATGGCCGATTGGCCATGCTGACAGAGGCTGATGGAAATTGTAGTTCCTGAACATCTGGAGAGCCGCAGGTTCCCTACCCCTGGTCTAGCAAAAAACCCCACAACATAGCAGTAATAAAATGTATGGCGGTGTTCTGGCTGACATCTCCAGAGGATCTTCTGAAGATGTTAGCCACAGATGCAGGCCAAACGTCAGGAGAAAATGCTACTAAGACACAGCCATGCAGCCCAGAAACCACACAGCACCCCAGTGATTCCGGCCATGAAAGCCTTCGACAATACAGTAATAACATGTTAACAGGATGGCTCCTATACATGGATATTCGTAACATCTTAAAAAGGGATAGTCATAACATCTTTTAAAAGTTTCATTCCAATAAATAATCATTTGATATAGAATTTGGACATTAATCTAAATATAACATTAAATGCTAGTTTAAGTATAAACCGCCTCAAAAATCCAAATACAATTGCAAAACGAAGCAGCTGTAATACTTACAATACATTTTATGTGAGCTAGATATACTGTAAAATATGTTTCCCTTCCAAGCTGGGCCAAGTTTGCAAGAGCATGTTATTCTGTTGCACTTCGGTTCAGATGTGAAAAGAATGTGTATTAAAACAAAAATTAGAGCTAACTGATAACAGTCGGACACTTATATTGCTAGATGGCATCATTTTCTCATGGGCTTAAGCGGTTGGATTGTGTTTGTATGAATCACGCAAGGACTTACAGAATGCTGGTTCTCTCCCTTTGGCTTCCGTAGACGCAGAATAGTGCACTTTCAATCCACTTTGCAGCTGTGCGGAATAGCAAAATCCACTTGCAAACAATTGTAAAAGTGGACTGAAAGTGAAGTATTCTGCATGTGCGGAAGGGGCCAAAGTGGTTGTCCGGGGGTGGCCGCGACCGCCACAGCGGCTCGCCCCGGACTTGCCCAGCCGGGAGGCGGGGCTGGCGAGAGGCCGGCGGCGGGACTCGGCAGCGGCCGGCTCGCCGAGGGGAGCGCCGGCAAGGAGGTGGGCTGATCGAGAGATGGCCCCGGGATGCCGCAGCTGCGGCTTGTCGAGCCGCCGGCGGCCGGCCGGAATGCAACGCAGCTGCGGCTGGGGAGGCGGCCGACGGCTGGCAGCCGGGCTGAGAACGAGGCCAGGAACAGCCCCAAGGAAGGGGGAGTACTATTTAAGGGTCAGGAAGATGGGAGGGCGTGGCTGGTCGCAACGGGTTGAGGGAGGGCGTTGCGGGGGCTGAGAGCGGAAAGGACAGGCGTGGGACAAGGACTGAAAGGGAGAGAGAGGGAGAGTAGGGAAACGGAGGAGGGAAGGAGTCGAGAGAACAGAGAAGTTGGTGCGTGAAGAGGGAGTGAGAGCGGAGGAGGCACAGAGGAGCGAAAGGGAGTGGAAAGGGAGGCTGCTCAAGGGGTTGGTTGGCTCTGCACCCGAGGGGCTGTCGCCCCCAGTCTCGGGTAGTCAAGCCTCAGGTGGGCGGGAGGAGGGTCCTTCTACCTCCTCCCTTGGCGGCCACCCTGTGGTTTCGGCAGCTGACAGTGCAGACCCCAAAGACCGGGGCCACCGACGAGGGGAACATCACCTCGGTTAGGGAAGGAGGGACGGTTTGTCAGCCCGGGCCACGGGAGGGGCAGGGGGAACGCCACAGTGGTGAAGATTAATGGGACAGAAACAGTGAACTGTTACAGAAAACTACAGAAATCTATTTACCATGTTGCCACCTCCAAAAATGTCCTGGGGTTTCAAGCATGTACATGACAACCCTTAAAAATCACCTCTGGCTTCCCACTGTGAAATCACTTCAGGGTTAAAGCATGGAATTGAAGGCATGCCCCATTTGCAATCGGTAGAAACTGTGATTTCCCCATAGAGTTTCCACTGGAAACTTGGTCAACACTCTAGAAATTTGGTAAAATTCAGATTTATTCGGGCATAAAATTTGGATATAACCAGTGGTGGGATTCAAATAATTTAACTACTGGGTCCGGTGGTGGGATTTAAATAATTTAACAACTGTTTGTTTACAAGCACCATTTTAACAACCGGTTCTGCCGAAATGGTGCGAACCTGCTGAATTCCACCACTGGATATACCGGAATATTCGGTTATATTCGAAAAATTTGGGTCCGTCTGATTTTTTGGGTAATTTTTTGTATTTTTGCCTTTTGGCCTGCAGGGGGCGCATTTTTAAAGCTAGCGGCACCAAAATTTCAGGATATCATCCAGAGACTGTCCTGATGATATCACCCCAGCTTGGTAAAGTTTGGTTGAGGGGGGCCAAAGTTATAGACCCAGAAAGGGGGTGCCCCGTCCCCCATGGTTTCCAATGGGAGCTAACAGGAGATGGGGGCTACTGCTTTGAAGGTCCATAACTGTGGTCCCCCTGAACCTAACTTCACCAAACATGGGTGATATCATTAGAATAGCCTCTGGATGATCCTCTGAAATTTTGGTGTCACTAGCTTTAAAAATGCACTTCTGAAAGGCACCCCAGGATATTGCCCATGATTCTCTGCTCTGCAGTGCTTTGGCTCCATTGTAGCCAATGGGGAATTTCTGAGTGTGTAAGCAGGTTGCACGTTTGTAAGTGGGTAAGCAGGCTGCAAGAGGCTCTGGCCCCTTCCACACATGCAGAATAATGCACTTTCAATCCACTTTCAAACCACTTTGCGGCTGGATTTTACTGTGCAGACTAGCAAGATCCACTTGCAAACAATTGTGAAAGTGGATTGAAAGTGCATTATTCTGCATGTGCGGAAGGAGCCTCTGTCTCTGAATATAGGAGAGAAGGAGGAGCCAGGCTGAGGCACTGGCAGGCAGCAGAATGTGCATAGGGATCATTCATCATCAACTGGAGGGAAGGTGGCCAGACCTGTGGGCTGTGCGGCTCAACTACCATTTTTTTTTGGAGGTTCTAGCTGGAGAGCAGTTATTGTATAACCTTGACTGAAGGACAGCACGCTCCTTCTATCTGGGATGGTTGTCCTCTTCCACTGAGCATGCAGCTTCGGGGGGATGCGCATGGAACAGTGAGGGAGGTAGGGGACACCCGCCTAGACAGTCAGATCAGCCGAATCAATCCTGGTGATCAATGGGGTGACGGATGTCACAGCCAGATTGCCCTCACATCCCGCCTGCTTTTTTTTTGCCTGATTGCCCCTGCCCATTCTCTCTGGCCCTTGATCACCTGCTGAACACCATGTGCCAAGATTGAGCTGGCAGCTGCCTTTTCTGGCCTGCAGGGGGATGGGAGACCAAAATGCGCTCCCACCATGTGACCCAGTCGAATGGTGCCTGGGTCAAATGATCCCTCCCGGTGGTATGCACCATGCAAATGCTGAATTTCTCCATCTGGATAACATAAGAACATAAGAACAAGCCAGCTGGATCAGACCAGAGTCAATCTAGTCCAGCACTCTGCTACTCGCAGTGGCCCACCAGGTGCCTTTGGGAGCTCACAGGCCGGATGTGAAAGCAATGGTCTTCTGCGGCTTTTGCTCCCGATCACCTGGTCTGTTAAGGCATTTGCAATCTCAGATCAAGGAGGATCAAGATTGGTAGCCATAAATCGACTTCTCCTCCATAAATCTTTCCAAGCCCCTTTTAAAGCTATTCAGGTTAGTGGCCATCACCCCCTCCTGTGGCAGCTATATTATTCCAAACCACCAATCACACATTGCGTGAAGAAGTGTTTCCTTGTATTAGTCCTAATTCTTCCCCCCAGCATTTTCAATGAATGCCCCCTGGTTCTAGTATTGTGAGAAAGAGAGAAAAATTTCTCTCTGTCCACATTTTCTACCCCATGCATAATTTTATAGACTTCAATCGTATCCCCCCTCAGCCGTCTCCTCTCCAAAGTAAAGAGTCCCAAACGCTGCAGCCTCTCCTCATAAGGAAGGTGCTCCAGTCCCTCAATCATCCTCGTTGCCCTTCTCTGCACTTTTTCTATCTCTTCAATATCCTTTTTGAGATGTGGCGACCAGAACTGAACACAGTACTCCAAGTGCGGTCGCACCACGGCTTTATATAAGGGCATGACAATCTTTGCAGTTTTACTATCAATTCCTTTTCTAATGATCCCCAGCATAGAGTTTAGAAACATGCATAATGGATGAAGGATACGTTTCCGGGTGGATTATAAGCTGAATATAAGCAGTCAGCGTGATGCAACAAATGCCCTCAATGGCATTTCCTGCAGGTATACTTTTTATCTTATTGGGGTTTTAGGCCTCTTCCTACCCACATGGCATGCTTGGGTTTTGCTTTTTAGAGTTCATATTTTTTTCTGCAGATTAAAACATTATCCAGGTTTGCAGAAAGATCTGTGTTGTCCGCAACTGCCAGCTGATTTTGGCTGTGAAAGCCTTCGAGAATACATTTCCCCTTTCCTTTCCTAGATCTATGATAGCATATTATGAATGATAGTCATTTTTTGCTTAACTTCTACTAAGATAAATAAAGTCTGCAGTAAAAAAAAGCATTTCATGTTCAAGGAAGCAGACCATACTCAAAGACCTTTCCAAATGCCTAGCCCTTGACTCACGCACACTGAAAAGGGGAAGGGGAGAGTGAGATATAAAATGAAACACACACACACTTAAACAATGTGGCAGAAAGAAGCACAGTTAGAATGCACTTTTTCTGCCTTCAATAATTCCAGGCGCTCACAGCTCTACTGACTGTCTTTTTCCTGTCCTAACACTAGGAGATGCTGTATGACTGCATGATTTTTTTGTCTACTTACATACAAATTCGGATCCAACAAGGTGTGCACCAGAGGGGAGAATGTATAATGTTGAAATGTCTGGAACTATATGGAAAATGCAAAGGGAAAATTTTAGGGCATATATACAAATATATGGTAGATGATAAGGAATTCATGATAAGAACATTGAAACAAAAATGGGAGAAAGAAGGATTTCTAGACATTGGTAAAACTGAAAAATTAATAGACAGTTGGAAAAATATAAAGATTGAGAAATATATGGAGTTAGAACAAAAAAGTGATATTGAAATGGTATAGAACACCAAAACAACTAGCATAAATGATAAAAGGACTTAGTTCTAAATGCTGGCACTGTGGAGACCAAGAGGCATATTATAGCCAATATGTGGATACAGAGATGTTGCAAAAGAAATAAAAAAAATTTGGACAATTGTATTGTTATATATCGAGAAACTGGTGAAGATAAATATTGACCTAAATAATGACTTAATGTTCATGGTTGTAATGGAAGACAGAAGGGTGGACAAACAATATACTTATATGTATAAAATAACGATCAAAGCAGCCCATGCGACAATAGCCTTGGGCTGGAAAGAAAAGGAAAAAATGGACACTTCAGAGATGGTTAGAATATATCCGGGAACAAGTGACACTTGATATTTTCGATATACTAACCAAGAATAAGACGTGGCAAGATAAACAGAATGAAATTTGGAAGATATGGATAATATACGTGGACTGGATGAAAGAAGCTCGAGTCGATGAAGAAATCTGGGAGAAGAGGCCACAGAGAATGAGCTTACTGCTGTTTGTGTGACAAAACTATGAAGAAGAAGCAATGGGGGGAGGGAGAAAAGGGGGGAAAAGTATTGTTTGAAAATGTGTGAAGAAGAAAATTACTATAAACTGTAATATTCAAATGATACAATAAAAAAATTAAATTAAAAAAAAGGTGTGCACCAGAGGTCATTTGAAAGTGTGCTCCATGACAGGGAAGGCAGAGATGAAACAATAATTCTGCAACCACATATGAGAAACCTGCAAAACTATTTTGGTGGTCAGGCGCTTTGGGATTCCTACCTGCAAGAGAGATGAAGAAGAAGAAGAGTTTGGATTTATATCCCCGCTTTCTCTCCTGCAGGAGACTCAAAGGGGCTGACAATCTCCTTGCCCTTCCCCCCTCACCACAAACACCCTGTGAGGTACGTGGGGCTGAGAGAGCTCCGAGAAGCTGTGACTAGCCCAAGGTCACCCAGCTGGCGTGTGTGGGAGTGCACAGGCGAATCTGAATTCCCCAGATAAGCCTCCACAGCTCAGGCGGCAGAGCGGGGAATCAAACCCGGTTCCTCCAGATTATATACACGAGCTCTTAACCTCCTACGCCACTGCTGCTCTTTTATGTCCATTTTGACTGGGCTTTACATTAGCAGTGCTGGGACTAGATGGTCCCAGGGTGCTGATTTTTCCAGTTGTGTAGGATACCTATCAGCTTATCCAGTCTGAGGAGGTGGAAGTCTCACAAAAAGTCATGTACCTCAGACCTGCCAATAAACAGACTAAATTTAAAACAAATTCCATTTATTGGTTGAAGTTGTCGAGCAGGTTACATTAAAGGGATCTTTGTTAAATCTGACGTCTGTGCCCACAACTCCAATGAAAAACAACAACAGCCTTTCCTACCAGGGGCGTACCATCCAGGGGGACATATGGGGTCAAATGTCCCTGGGCTATGGCCATTTAGTCACGTGGGGGGAGAAAATTGTCCCCCACACCCCTCCTTCTTCCCCCCATGTCAGAGTCTGGGGGCAACCCCCACCTCGGACTTGCCCAGCCTCCCCACCCCAGCTACCTGGCAACTTACCTTGAGCCCAGTGGTGGGATTCAAATAATTTAACAACTGGTTGTTTAAAAGCACCATTATTTATTCATTCATTCATTCATTCATTCATTCATTCATTCATTCATTCATTCATTCATTCATTCATTCATTCATTCATTCATTCATTCATTCATTCATTCATTCATTCGATTTGATAAACCACCCTACCCCCGAAGGGCTCAGGGCGGTGTACAACAAAACAACAGCAACCATAATGAAACAAATCAAATAACCCCAGTTAAAATACAAATCTTAAAACTATAGCAGCAGCATTCCACAATAAATAGTTAATAGTTAATAATAAGGGGCGGCTGGCATCACACCCCAGTGATCAAAACCTGGGAGTGGACAAATTCTGGGAGGGGGCTGGCAGATGGTCAGATGGTCTGGTGCACAGCCAGTAAACAGGGCAATGAGAGGGGCGGAATCAGCAGCCGGTCCCCCCAAAAGCCCAGTGGAACAGCTCAGTTTTACAGGCCCTGTGGAACTCCCCAAGGTCCCGCAGGGCCCTAACTGCTGGAGAAAGAGCGTCCCACCAGGCAGGGGCCAGGGCAGTAAACGCCCTGGCCCGTGTGGAGGCCAGCCACATCATAGAGGGGCAGGGAATCACCAGCAAATTTGCCTCCACTGAGCGGAGGGTATGACCCGGGACATATTGGGTTAGACGGTCCCGTAGGTATGAGGGCCGCAGGCCGCAGAGGGCCTTAAAGGTCAGAACCAACACCCATTTTAACAACCAGTTCTGCCGAAGTGGTGTGAACCAGCTGAATCCCACCACTGCCTGAGCCAGAGGGTGAGCCAGGAGTGAAGGCGGCAAGCGAGCGAGACCGGGGAGGGCAGGAGACCTGTGGCCATGGCACACAGCTTGGCCGCGAGTGGCCCCTCAGCGATTGGTGCAGCGTGAGCTGCAAGAACCCGGCAGCCCCGGCAAGTCAGCAGGCCAGAGGACGGCCCCCACACCTGACAGGGAGACCAAGGGGCTGGGTAGAAGTAGGCTGGCATGGAGATGGGCCGGATCCGTAGAATGAGAAGTGGATGGGCACTAATTGGCTGGAGGGGGTGGCATGCACACTGAGGGAGGACAGGCAGGATAAAAGGAGGGTATGTGAGAAGATGGGGGAAGACGGCTGTCCAAGGGGTGGTGGTGGAAAACTCAGTTCTTGCCCCAAACTCAATTTTCTGCCAATACAGCACTGCCTCCTACTATCCCCCCTCTTCGTGCTCTCTCAGTCTTGCCCATCCTGAGGCCTCCTGATAATGGGCCAGGTATCAAGCTTGGGAACAGCACTACACCAGAAGCCTGTGCATTCCAACTGTTAGCAAGACAGCAGTTGCATAAACAACGTAATACGGCACAGGCAGAAACCCACTGGATGCCACAATCTCCTGACTGTACCTAGAGATGTGACAAGATATGCGAAACTTAACAGGTCTTGCGCCCTTCACCTTTACGTGCCCTTAATCTTATCTTATCTTATCTTATCTTATCTTATCTTATCTTATATCTTATCTTATCTTATCTTATCTACCTACCTACCTACCTACCTACCTACCTACCTACCTACCTGCCTGCCTACCTACCTACCTACCTACCTGCCTGCCTACCTGCCTACCTGCCTACCTGCCTGCCTACCTGCCTACCTGCCTGCCTACCTGCCTACCTACCTACCTGCCTGCCTGCCTGCTCATTTTATCTATCTATTCTATCTATCTATCTATATGTCTGTCTGTCTATCTATCTATATTTATCTATCTATCTATCTATATGTCTGTCTATCTGTCTATCTATCTATATCTATCTATCTATCTATCTATCTATCTATCTATCTATCTATCTATCTATCTATCTATCTATCTATCTATCTATCTATCTATCTATCTATCTATCTATCTATCTATCTATCTATCTATCTATCATCTATCTATCTATCTATCATCTATCTATCTATCTATCATCTATCTATCTATCATCTATCTATCTATCTATCTATCTATCTATCTATCTATCTATCTATCTATCTATCTATCTATCTATCTATCTATCTATCTATCTATCTATCTATCTATCTATCTATCTATCTATCTATCTATCTATCTATCTATCTATCTATCTATCTATCTATCTATCTATCTATCTATCTATCTATCTATCTATCTATCTATCTAATCTAAACTTTTATACCACCCCATCCCCGAGGGGCTCTGGGCGGTGTACAACACAAATCTCAATACAAATAAATATAGTTAAAACCTTTAAAAACAGCAGTAAGATAATAAGATAATATATTGACTATTTATTCTCATGCATTGGCTTCATTTCTATCCTGCCTCGAGCCAAAATGGGGACTCAAAACAGCTTCTTCTAGGGTGTGTAATGCAAGTGGCATAGTAGCAGGTTGCTTGTGGTGGCTTCCAAACCTGTCCCTAGGGTTGCCAAACTCCAAGTGGTGGCTTGAGCACTTCCATTGCTTGATCTCCAGACAACAGAGATCAGTCCTCTTGGATAAAATGGCTGCTTTGGAAGATGGGCTCTGTGGGATTATCCCCCACTGAAGTCCCTCCTCTCCTCACATCCTGCCCTTCTCAGGCTCCACTGCCAAAATCTTCAGCGCTGGCAACCCTTTTTCATGTCAGACTCTCTTTATTGTTGGAGTACCTAGGGGAGACAGAAGGGGTTGATGTCCTAGGCGCCACTTGTGAGTGTCATGTGGAGGCACATTTGGCTGCCCCTTCACCGCTATGGCCCCTATGGCAAAGAAACAGAAGGCCCTTAGTGGCTGTTGCTAGGTAAACAAGGCATACCAGGCTTGGTTTTCCTCAGTAAGGAGTAGGAGACAGGGCCTGTTACCCGAAATGGTGGGAGTCTGTCCCTTTTAGAATGCAGGGCTTAGCAAAAGCAGACTCTTGGTTTAGCAAAAGGTTGGGCAAGCTCAGTGTCTTTGTTGCCTATGTATACCGAGATCACCTTTTGCAAGGATTCAACAGGAGAGCAAAATAAAGTTCAACAATTTTATTTAGAGATATAAGTGGTACACAAATACACAACAATCAAAGCAGGAAAGCACACTGACAATCTTAGGATATAAGCGGTGTTGGGGTGATAGGATAGGAATACTGGCAGAATTGTGGGTATTCTTTGGGGTGATGCTGTACGAGACCCTGAAGTGGCTTTTGGTCTGGGAAGCAGAGTCCAGAGACCTGCACTGGACTCCAAGGAAACAGGGTAGAAAGCAGGTGGCAACTGAATCCCAAGGCAGCAACTGAATCCCAAGGCAGGCTCAGAAGCACTGGGCTTTGGGCACTGGGAGAGAGGGCTTCTTATGGGGAAAAAGGGACTGTGCAGAGTGGCCCTTAATCTCCCAGGACAAAGAGGAATCCTGTATTTCTGACAAAAGATGAGAGACAGACATCCACCTTGATGGTTTGAGTCATTAAGCTGATGGTTTGAATGCTTAGCCTGATGGGCTAAACTGGGAGTGCCCAGAGGTGGGCAGAGTGTTGAGTCAATCATAACTATAAAACAATGGCAATGTAAATAAGGTTAGAGAGAGATTACTCAGAGGAAGATGTTTTGGGGGTAATATAGTACTGGCACGAATACTTGGGGTGAACACACTAACAAGTCCTTTGTCTTTGCAGGGTGGATAGTTCAGTGCTGAAGGTGGGAATGCTCTCCAGGGCAGGGTCACTGTACTCTCTTAATTCCTTCAGGAAAGGTGTGCGACAGGTATTTTGCAAGGCAAATATTGGGTAAGGGCAAGTGCAGACGAGTTTTTACTGTGTCCTTGTGGGTACGCTGGCCAATGCAGAATGGTGTCCCCATTTTGACATGACATTGCTAGGTACCCCAAGGGTTGGAAGGACAGGTAGAGACACTGTGGTCTTAAAACAGAGTTCTCCCAACCAACCATTTGTCAGTCTGGTAACAGACCCTTTTCTAGGATTATTTTGACCTTTGAGTTTGCCATTCCAGGTTTGGAAAGTCCTGGAGATTTTTGTGATGGAGTTTGACTGGTTGGCTGTTGAGAGCCAGTGTGGTGTGGTGGTTAGGAGAGGTGGACTCTGAGATGGTGAACCTGATTAGTTTCCCCACTCCTATATATTAAGCCAGCTGGGTGACTTTGGGCTACTTGCATTTCTTTCAGAACTCTCTCAGTCCCACCTGCCTCACAAGCAGAGATGTATCTGCCCGGTGACATAGGGTACCCCATGTCCCCGGGCGCACGCTATCTAGTCACGTGGGGGGTGCAAAATTGGCCCCACATGTGACCAGGAAGATGGTCCCACATTTCTAGCCCAACTTATAATATAATTCTTTACATTCTCCTTTTCCATATCTAAAGTTAGGCAAACTTCATACACCTTTTAAAATCAAATATAAATCTATCTTCAATCATTGATTCTCTTTTTTTTTCATTTTAAACTTTTAAATGTAATTTTCCAACAAATGGACAATTATCACAAACAAAAACCAAGCCCGAGAAAAAAAATTTAAAAGAGAATAAAGAACCATCAGTAAGAAAAGGAACAGAATGAAAGGAAGAAGAAAAACATTTCCTACATACATATCTTAAAATGAACATGATGCCCTGGGCACCGTTCCCCCTCGCTCCGCACCTGCTCAAGTGACATCATTCGTTATGCATTCACTAAAATCAGGCCAATGAGGGTTGTTGAGCATTTGGTAAGATCTTTTCACTTCCATAATTGAAGAAAAAATGGCCTCTATTGGACTGTCAGTGGATTCACTTTGCCCTTTGTCCTATTCAGAAGCTTATAGGAAATTAAAAGGTCAACTATTGGATAGAGAGTTCTCTACCCTAATGACCGCAGCCAAGAAAATGTGCCCCCCCCCTGTATTTTTCTCTCCCATTTCAACGGGGCCACTTGGCACACTACCTGTATTGCTTAATAAACCCTGTTCAAAGGAGAGCCATAATGCTCGCCAGGTTTAATGTGATGCCTTCTGCCTTGTTACATGGCAGATTTAATAAGCAAGAAAAGGCTAAAAGATTGTGCCCATGTAACGATGGCTCAGTTGAATCTCTGGCCCACCAATTACTTCACTGTCTCAGATTCAAGGAAATCAGATCCAAGTATGTGAATCTTACTCCTTTACATTTACCCCATCTCCCCGATTTAATTAGATTACACTACTTGTTGGACAACCCTGATCCTTCTCTCTGTATGATAGTGGCAGACTTTCTCCTGGAAACTACTAAACGCCAGTAGATTTCCTTCGACCTAACATGTATTTTGTAGTGTATATGCTTTTTAATCCATTTTTTTATTATTGTTGTACTGCTGTCTATGCCAATAAAGGCTTGCTTCTAGAAGATCTTTTCATTCTCATTTTGCTCAGTGTCAGCAACCTTACATTTGACTTGGGAACACTTCCTGATTTTGTGTGGTGTCATTCCAATTGGATGTAACCAATGTGTAGCTTCAGAGATGCATGGAGGATTCTTATTCCCATAGCTACACTTTCCTTGGAGGGAGGGGGAAGCATTCTCATGCAAAGGAGTCATAGCCACCCAGACTATCTGCAATCAATTCCTGCCGGGGTGAAACCTCCACTGTGGAAGTAAACGGGAAAATGTGTTCATTAACAATGTGACACGTTATTAATGTCCTGTGAATAAATCACCCTAGAGCAGTGATGGCAAACCTTTTTGAGACCGAGTGCCCAAATTGCAACCCAAACCCCACTTATTTATCGCAAAGTGCCAACCCAGCAATTTAACCTGAATGCTGAGGTTTTAGTTTAGAAAAAAACTGTTGGCTCCCTCTTCCTCCACCCCACTTGCTTGAGCAGGAGCCAGTCTGGTCTAGCCTCCAGCAAGTCCTGCACGCACCGCTCTGTGCCTCTCCAGAATCTTTGCCTCCTTTGCGCCCCCCACCCCATCTCGGGCAGCAGCCACCCGGAGCACAGGCACCAGGCCCACCAACCGAGTCCTCCCTGCTCACCGCGGTGTGTGCATGTCATGCTTAGTGGCCCAGGCCAGCCTAGATGTGTGTGTAGGGGGGAGTGATTTTCCACCCCCCACATGACGAACTCTCTCTGTGTGTGCCCACAGAGAGGGCTTTGAGTGCCACCTCTGGCACCCGTGCCATAGGTTCGCCATCACTGCCTTAGAGTTCCTCTGCTAGTTTGTCGGAGGTTTAACAGGGATCTTTAAAGGGGGGAGGGGACAGAGATTTGGAGCTGGCTGTTTTATTTTTTCCTTTTAACTGAAAATGTCTCAGCAATTATTGTAAGCTGCCTTGAACCATGGGGAAAGTTGGGAAAGGGCTGGTTAAATAAACCAATGAATAAATGCATGGTGTGTCTTGCTTGTCTTGCTTGTGTGGTTCAGGCGTGCTCCTCCCTCACAACAATAACTATTTCCCCATTGACTGTAATTTCCCACTGTTCTGCGGTTACCCAACAGGCATTGCTATTGCATGCTGTCTGACGTAAGTGTAAACAGGGATACTGTTATTGTGTTGAAAGCACAAAAGGTTGTGTTGAAAGCACAAGGATTAGAGAGTCAGTGTGGTATAGTGGTTAAGAGCAGGTGGACTCTAATCTAGAAGAAGAAGAAGAAGAAGAAGAAGAAGAAGAAGAAGAAGAAGAAGAAGAAGAAGAAGAAGAAGAAGAAGAAGAAGAAGAAGAAGAAGAGTTTGGATTTATATCCCCCCTTTCTCTCCTGCAGGAGACTCAAAGGGACTTACAATCTCCTTGCCCTTCCCCCCTCACAACAAACACCCTGTGAGGTAGGTGGGGCTGAGAGAGCTCAGAAGAACTGTGACTAGCCCAAGGTCACCCAGCTGGCGTGTGTGGGAGTGAACAGGCTAATCTGAATTCCCCAGATAGGCCTCCACAGCTCAAGCGCCAGAGCGGGGAATCAAACCCGGTTTCTCCAGATTAGAGTACACCTACTTTTAACCACTACGCCACTGCTGCTCCCAAGAGAACCAATCTAGAGAACCAAGTTTGATTTCTCACTCCTCCACATGAGTGGCGGACTCTTCTCTTGTGAACCAGATTTGCTTCCGCACTCCTGCATGCCTGCTGGGTGACCTCGGGCTAGTTGCAGTTCTTCAGGACTCTCTCAGCCCCACCGACCTCACAAGGTGTCTGTTGTGGGGAGAGGAAGGGAAAGGAGTTGTAAGCCACCCTGAGTCCCCTTACAAAAGGTAAAGGCAGGTTATAAATCCAAACTTTTCTTCTTCTGAATAACTTCATGAAAGCACAAGGATTAGTGATAAATCCCAAACTGCACATCTTGGAAGGTTCTTCTCCATCAGTTCTTGGCCTCCTTGAAGTGGATGGGGTGGGGTGGGGGTGCGGTCTTCTTCTAGTGAGAAATATTCTATTAAAAATTGTTCAATGTCTTCCTCCAACAAAGCAAGAACACCCAGTTTCAGCATCTGAGATGGAAATCGGGACCCTCCACAACATGGATGCCCCACAGTGCCTGCTGGATAAGAACAATTGTAACTGGTGAATCCAACCTCCCACTGGGGGGCTTTCCGCACTGACAGAGTTGTACTGGTTTCTACCTAGGTTTGCCTCAGTGAATCTGCACTGCAACTGAGCTCAATGTTGTTTTGTCTCAGTTCCCGCCCCCCCTCAGAACTGCGACATCCCTGTCGCAGTTATGAACTGCACTTTTCTGCTGGAACAAGGTCAATACCACTTTGAAGTTTCAAAGTGCGGACGCATCGAAATGACACCTCATCCGTTCAACCAATCAGGAGCCGCTTTTGTGGCATGCGCAGAACTGGAGAGTCATGGCGGGCAGAAAGCGCATGTAACTGTAAACTGTAAACTGTAAAAACTGTAAAAAAAAAATAGAACGCTCCCGTTTCCCGTGTTAACACAAGCTCCAATCATGATCGAGGAGCGAGACAGGCCCAAGATGATCCTGCCCACTTAGCTCGGTTCCAGGGGGCCAAGTAAGTTGCTGTGCGGACAGCCTGGAATCACCCTCCACTGAAGGGAACCGAGTCGACCTTAGCTCCCTTCTGTAGTGCGGAAAGCCCCTGAGTGTGCCAAAGACTGGAAGAAGAGCAAGACACTGCCCTGAACAAAACTGAGAGAGTTTTGGGGTCCAACTTGTTTGTCTGCTTGAGGGACGGATTGAATCATTTTAGAGTGACACAATGGGGATTAGCTAGGCTAATTATCCAGCCAGGCACACCCCAGGGCTCCATGAAAAGCTCATCTCATCTTGGCATTCTCAGGGCAGGCATTGGCTTTTGCTCCCTTGGATCCTTTCTTGTCCAGAAAGGTAATTATCACCCCACCCCTCACCTGTCCCAATCTATCATCACCTCTATCTAAATCTTAGTAATTTTCTTTGTAATTCTCTTTGTAATTCTCTTCGTAATTCTCTCTGTGTTACCCATTGTGTGCATGTACTTTTGTTAATAAAGATGGTCAAACATTTCACATAAAAATGCAGTCTCCTGGTATGATTGGTGGAAATCCTGAAGCTCAGCCTTTTGCAGCCAAAGGTCCATTCCCTGCTAATTCCCAAACCCTGAAACAGGACAGAACTTTCCAGTTTGGGTAACAACTACATCCTGTGGCAGTGACTTTCTCATGTTAGGTAGATTATGTACAGTCCAAATATCCTGGATTGGACAAAGGAAAGATCCTGGTTTGGTCAAGAAGTTCACAGAGTTCCTGGTCCTAAGGTAGGTTTGTCCCACAATATTTCTCTTATCCTGTTTTTTTTTCAAAAACCACTAAAATTGTGATTTTTTAACAAAAACACCACAGGTGCAAAACTGGTTTATTTTCCCACACCCCTCTGCCTGATCTCCTTCCCCCACCTGATCTCCCCACCTGACATCATGTCAGTTTCATCTCTGTTGAACCACCGGCCTGCATGGCTTTCCCGAAATGTTATCCTAAGAACGTTTTCTGCTCATGGTACCGACCGAGTGCCGTTTTGCCTGGGTTAATCAGGAATTAATCAGGAGTGGAGCCCTGAAAATGTCCCCGTTTTCTTCTCTGTACGTGTACTGGTTGCTTGGAGCATCAGTGGCGTAGGAGGTTAAGAGCTCATGTATCTAATCTGGAGGAACCAGGTTTGATTCCCAGCTCTGCTGCCGGAGCTGTGAAGGCTTATCTGGGGAATTCAGATTAGCCTGTGCACTCCCACACATGCCAGCTGGGTGACCTTGGGCTAGTCACAGCTTCTCAGAGCTCTCTCAGCCCCACCTACCTCACAGGGTATTTGTTGTGAGGGGGGAAGGGCAAGGAGATTGTAAGCCCCTTTGAGTCTCCTACAGGAGAGAAAGGAAGGATATAAATCCAAACTCCTCCTCCTCCTCCCCCTCCTCTTCCTCGTCTCCTTCTCCTTCTCCTTCTCCTTCTCCTTCTCCTTCTCCTCCTCCTCCTCTCCTCCTCCTCCTCTCCTCCTCCTCCTCCTCCTCCTCCTCCTCCTCCTCCTCCTCCTCCTCCTTCTTCTTCTTCTTGGAGCACGTAGCTAGGGAGATGCACACCTTGGGCCGAATGTTACTGGTCATATCACGTGGTGGGGGCAGTGTCTGGTTTTCTGCAAAATTAGAGAATGTGAGTGGGCATGTGATGCTGTTCCCCATGGCTACCAAAGCCTACTGGGACTGCAGGCAGTGGACTTGCCAGCTAGATCAGCTCGCCTGAGACAACGGTCAAAAGCAGCACACATGAGGTGATTCCCCCAAAACTGGACACGACGAGCCTGTTTTCTTGACAGAGGGAGCCAGAAACGTCGGTTGCACCCACTCCCCCATGGTCACCCACACCTCAAGGTCAGGCGTGCAGGAAACAGAACCCACCGTCTCACTCAGGAATCTGGGGACCAGAATTTCGGAACCTGGCAATTTGCCGGCCCATTTGACAGCAAGAAAACTCTGCCTCCATAAGGATATTGAACTTTCTTGCTGGGCTGGGCCTTTTGCGGAAGGTGTCCTTAAAAAAAAAGCAGTGCACATGACCGCTTGTTGCGTTCACTCATGCTGCCGCTGCCATAATGGCCTGGTTCTGAAAGCACTGTTCCTCAGACCACTGCCAAAAAAGATGGGCCCTTGACAGGCCCCAGGGAAGGACAAATGGAGCCGTTGGCCTCCCTGCTCAGTCTTGTGAAAAGAAGAGCAGCCATCAAATGGTGGAAGCCTCCATACAGCCAGGTTGCTCATGGGGGTACCCCGACCCTGGGTCCCGAAAGAGGGGACTTGCACATCATGGAAGGGGCCTGCCACCCTCACTGCAGCCTCAATCCCCCCCACCCGCCAAGCCAGGGACCCTCTGGGGAGGAAAGTAAACGTTTGCATAGTTTTAGAACACTCTTTGGTTTTATTGGCCTATTTTTAAAACAGTTTCTGAAAGAACAATTATGCTCACCAATGGCTCATCATCAGTCACAGACCAGGAAAGGGATTTGGGCATCTTAGTTGATAGTTCCATGGGAATGTCAACTCAATGCACGGCAGCTGTGAAAAAAGCAAACTCTATGCTGGGGATAGTTAGGAAAGGAGTTGATAATAAAACTGCAAGGATTGTCATGCCCTTATATAAAGCCGTGGTGCGTCCGCACTTGGAGTACTGTGTCCAGTTCTGGTCGCCGCACCTCAAAAAGGATATTGAGGAGATAGAAAAAGTGCAGAGAAGGGCAACTAGGATGATTGAGGGACTGGAGACCTTCCCTATGAGGAGAGGCTGCAGCGTTTGGGACTCTTTAGTTTGGAGAGGAGACGGCTGTGGGGGGATATGATTGATGTCTATAAAATTATGCATGGGGTAAAACAGGGGTAGGGAAACTGTGGCTCGAGAGCCGCATGCGGCTCTTCTGCCCTTGCACTGCGGCTCCATGAGCCGAGCCGCCGGCTTCATCCTTGCCCGCCCTGCAGGCAGCAGGGTGGGCGCACCAATTGCCCACAGCCGGCTGGGCCAGGCTGCGGGCTTCCCCTCTCGCCCGCCCCGTTGGAGCGGGGCGGGCGCTTTCCCGGCAGCTGGTGAGGCCGAGCCACTGGCTTCGTCCTTGCCCGCCCTGCAGGCAGCAGGGCCGGCGCAACAATTGCCCGCGGCCGGCTGGGCAGCGCCGCAGGTTTCCCCTCTCGCCCGCCTTGTTCGAGCGGGGCGGGTGCTTTCCCGATGGCCGGCAAGGCCCGAGCCGCTGGCCCCATCCTTGCCCACCCTGCAGGCAGCAGGGCAGGTGCATCCATGTGCTTCTCAGAATGAGTGGAGTAAAAGGTAAAAAAACCCAATATATATAGTGTTATCTTTATTTTAAATGTCAAAAATTATTTGCGGCTCCAAGTGTTTTCTTGTCCCGTGGAAAAAGGGTCCAAATGGCTCTTTGAGTGTTAAAGGTTCCCTACCCCTGGGGTAGAAAATGTTGACAGAGAGAAATTTTTCTCTCTTTCTCACAATACTAAAACCAGGGGGCATTCATTGAAAATGCTGGGGGGAAGAATTGGGACTAATAAAAGGAAACACTTCTTCATGCAACGTGTGATTGGTGTTTGGAATATGCTGCCGCAGGAGGTGGTGATGGCCACTAACCTGGATAGCTTTAAAAGGGGCTTGGACAGATTGATGGAGGAGAAGTCGATGTATGGCTACCCATCTTGATCCTCCTTGATCTCAGATTGCAAATGCCTTAGCAGACCAGGTGCTCGGGAGCGACAGCCGCAGCAGCAGAAGGCCATTGCTTTCACCTCCTGCATGTGAGCTCCCAATGGCACCTGGTGGGCCACTGCGAGTAGCAGAGTGCTGGACTAGATGGACTCTGGTCTGATCCAGCAGGCGAGTTCTTATGTTCTTGTGTTCTAATGTGAGACTGGATACAACAGTTACAAATAGTGGCTGCACAGAGGAGGCTGAGGAGGTACACGACCAGTGGCAGAAACACATCCAGCAGCTGCGCCACCTCCGGATCCATGCTCAATAGCTTCAGTAGAGAATCTTCTAGCTCACAAAATGCGCTCCTATCCGAGAATCGCAGAGAAGGTATAATGGCGGCCATTTTAATAAGGGCGGCGGGGGGGGGGGAGAGGGTTGAAGGGGGATTATTTATTGCCATCTGTTTTTAACATCTTCCATAATGGTGTCCAGTATTTCCAGTGCTTTAATGTTTGTATCTATATTTAAAGTTTTAATGACTGTTTATTTTAATTTTATGTTATGACCCGCCCTGAGCCCTGTGGGGATAGGGCGGGATAGAAATGGAATAAAACAAACACATCAATAAATAAAAGGCCAGGGTGGAAACTATGATTCAAGCTGCTGTCCAAAAAAAGAACAGCCAATCAGAACGCAGGACACCGGGGATGTCTGTGAGTGCATGGGTACACTTGCGGTGTGAATACAAAAAACCTGGGTTCGTGCGAAACAAATTGGAGCACTTCAGCCTGATCTTAACTCAGTTCCTTCACAGAAATGGGCACCCATGCAAAGGGAGAAACCCTTATAAAACAGACCTGGTTTTTAAAATATCGAATGCAACCCAGTGTAATTATGCTGTGCGGAATTGACCTTCGTTAAAATTTGAGCCAAATGTGTTCCCTTATGTCTGCCCTGAATTTACTGAATTATCAATAGTTTCTGGTTCTGAATTGATATCAGTTGGAGAAGTGTGACACTTTTCGCTAGCACGCAAATGTGTCTTACTGCAGGAACCCCTCTCTCCCCTTCCTTTGCATGCCACCCCTCCCCCTCCCCTCCCCTCCCTCCACTAGGGTGGGTGGGCCATGTCCAGATGCCGGGCCCACTCCCTTTCATGCCACCCCTCACTCCTTCCCCTCCCTCCCTCCCTCCCCTTCCCTTGTATGCCACCCCTTGCCCCAGAGGAAATTTCTACACTTAACGGAGAGTAATAGTAGGATCCAGTCCTGTGTTAATATTTTATTTCTCATGGGATACACAATGTACTCTTTAAGGATATCAGCAAACTGATCATCTATAATATGAAACGGTTAGTATGTGAAGTGCTGTCAAGTCACAACTGACCTATGGAGACTCCAGCCAAGGGGCTTTCAAGTAAAATGAGAAGTAGAGGTGGTTTGCCTTTGCCTTCTTCTGTAGAGTCTTCCTTGGTGATCTCTTTTCCAAGCACTGACCCTGCTCAACTTGTGAGATCTGATGAGATCAAGCTTTACCATGCTGCCTTCCTTCCCAGAATAGTAGAGAGAGAGAGAGAGTGTGTGTGTGTGGGTGGGTGGGTGCATTTGTCATAAACTCACAGCTGACTTATGGCGACCCCATAGGGCATAGGTGTCAAACTCATGGCCCTCCAGATGTTATGGACTACAGTTCCCATCATCCCCTGCCAGCATCATGCTGGCAGGGGATGATGGGAACTGTAGTCCATAACATCTGGAGGGCCACGAGTTTGACACCTGTGCCATAGGGTTTTCATGGCATGAGAGGTTCGAAGGTGGTTTGCCATTGCCTGACTCCACCTCATGACCCTGGTGTTCCTTGAAAGTTGCCCATTCAAATACTAACCCCAGTTGATCCTACTTCGCTTCTGAGATCTGAGAAGGTCAGGCTAGCCTGGGGCTACCTACAACCTTAAACATCCCTCCATGTATTCACACGGGTATCACAGAATAATCCCTCATCTCTCCCTAATTTAAAGGCAGGCTGAGGTGTAGGTGATTTGTTCTAATAGTTCTGTAACTGTGGGAAAAGATTGACTCCCTTGCATTTATCCACCACAATTAATACTTTTTTTTCTTTTTGAAAAGTTTTCATGTTTTTTTGCCAGCAATGAAACATATTAGGTGGTGATGGTCACTAACCTGGATAGCTTTAAAAAGGGCTTGGTCAGATTTATGGAGGAGAAGTCGATCTATGGCTACCAATCTTGATCCTCCTTGATCTGAGATTGCAAATGCCTTAGCAGACCAGGTGCTCAGGAGCAGCAGCAGCAGAAGGCCATTGCTCTCACATCCTGCATGTGAGCTCCCAAAGGCAACTAGTGGGCCACTGCGAGTAGCAGAGTGCTGGACTAGATGGACTCTGGTCTGATCCAGCAGGCTAGTTCTTATGTTCTTATATTGATGGCCTGCAATTTCGTTGTGTAATTGGCCAGTTCTGAAGCACCCATGTCTTAAACATGGGTCAAATCAAGAAGGATCAGGGCAAGACATATCGACAGATTTCACGGAGGGTTGGGACAGTGGCGGACTCTGTCAAGGATGCAGATCTCTCCTGGTTCTTGCCCTGAGACTGTGGGAGCTGGGAGAAAGTTGTACGGGCGGAGCCTGACGGTTATGCTGTCATTTTGGCTCTTGTATACTTTGGAGTCTTCGGTGTGCTAATTCCTTTCTCACGCTCACCCTCCACCCTCCTGGCTCCACTAATGAGTGCTAAAAGTAGCCGAAATGTCCCAGCCCATCCCCTGAATCAACCAGCTCAGGCAAATGACGAGAGTCAACACGTATTGCCCTGACTCAAACACAGAGACAATTACAAGATGGCAAATGTATGATTACACATTTTAATAAGGCAGAGAAGTGATGCTCAGAGCAGTGCATTGACACAGCAGGGAAAATATCACAAGAGCGACCGCAGCACAAACAAAGGCTGCATTGTTGGATTCATCTCAAAATACAAGATGGAGAAGCAGACTGCAAAGAAGAGCACTCCTGCAAAGCATTCCGGATGGGACTTCACAGATCACCCGAGGTTCCCCAACCAGGCATTGGTTTCATTGCCAATAATGGGACTTCACATATCACGGAAGGTTCCCCAACCAGGCATTGGTTTCATTGCCAATAATGGGACTTCACATATCACCCAAGGTTCCCCAACCAGGCATTGGTTTCATTGCCAATAATGGGACTTCACATATCACACAAGGTTCCCCAACCAGGCATTGGTCTCATTGACAAAAATGGGACTTCACATATCACCCGAGGTTCTTCAACCATGAATTGGTTTCATTGCTAACAATGGATGCACAGAATTAAGCCTTGAGGTGACAGGTTGCAAGGAATCAGCCCAGTGTCCACTGCTGTTGATGGGATGAAATGAATCGTCATGTTATGAGCCACTGCCTGTCTTCATTTCCAGGGTTTTCTTTACACCAATGCAAAATATGCTACATGCAGAGGGAGCATGACATTACTCTAAAGATGTCTACATCAAAAGGGAAGCAAACTGAGCCAATGCTTGGGATGTGCTCTGTGTCTTTTTTTCTAAATTACATCTTGTCAGTCCTTCATCCGGCAGGTGCTCTCTTCATTCTTCACTACATTTGTGATCCTGGGTTTACTTTGGAGGGAACATTTTCTTTTGGCAGCACTCTTGCTGAGGAGGCGGGCAGCACTTTTCTTGAGGAGGGCAGACCTGTTGCGGAGGGGGGCAGCACTTCTCTTGAGGAGGGCAGACCTGCTGTGGAGGGGGGCAGCACTTCTCTTGAGGAGGGCAGACCTGCTGTGGAGGGGGGCAGCACTTCTCTTGAGGAGGGAAGACCTTCTGTGGAGGTGGACAGCACTTCTCTTGGGGAGAGCAGACCTGCTGAGGAGGGGGACAGCACTTCTCTTGAGGGGAGCAGGGCTGCTGCGGAGGGGGGCAGCACTTCTCCTGAGGGGGACAGACCTGTTGTGGAGGAGGGCAACACTTCTCCTGAGGGGAGCAGGGCTGTTGTGGAGGCGGGCAGCACTTCTGAGGAGGAGGCAGGCAAGGTTGTTTGGTCTGTTGATATTCCATCTTTGGAGGTTCTACAGAAGCCTAGAATAGAGAGAAGACAACATTTTTAAGTGGTTACCTTTATCTGGGAAATGTTTCTAGTAATGGGGTGAGTCCAGCTATCTTCTAACCAGCCTTCCTCCAACTTAAATGGTTTTTCCTTCAAATTAAATGGCTTTTCCTCTAAGGCTTCATACTTCAGACCTGAGCCACAAGGAAAGGTGGGGTATAAATATTTTAATTAAAAAATAAATAAGCATTTCTCAGCGCAGGGGTATTATTATCGTGTTATATTATTATTATTACATTATATTACATTATCATTTTCATCAACCAGATAATAACTATTCTTGTTGCGCTATTCATTCGGACTTGGACATAAGCATCGGTGGATCCCTATTTCTGAGGAAATGTACATAGAACTAGCTCCACTGTGCAATCTTATGCACACTACCATTGAAGTAAGTGGGGCTTACTTCTGAGTAAACATGTTCAGATTTCATAGGCAAATCTGGACTCAAGCCTATAGGTTCAGAAGAGACTCATAGATAGGTTACTTCACAATACCAAGCAAAAAAGAAGAGTAAAAAAGTAGAATACGTTAATAGACTTTCAAGAAACATGTTAAAAGACGACAGAAAAGCACATCAAACAAAATATGAAAAAGACTACATTAAATCAACCAGTACCCAGAACATGGCAGATATCAATAGAGATTGCATAGAATTATAAAATAGATTGTTAATCTCTCTCTCTCCCCACCCCCACCCCCCACAAACACCCCTGGCACAATTATACAAAAGGACTAATGTGATTTAAAAAGAAGAGTTTGGATTTATACCCCACCTTTCTTTCTTGTAAGGAGACTCAAGCTGGCTTACAAGCTTCTTTCCCTTCCTCTCCTCACAACAGATAGCTTGTGGGGTAGGTGGGGCTGAGAGAGTTCAGAGAGAACTGTGACTAGCCCAAGGTCACCCAGGAGGAATGCAGGAGTGTGGAAACACATCTGGTTCACCAGATAAGCCTCCACCACTCAGGTGGAGGAGTGGGGAATCAAACTCAGTTCTCCAGATTAGAATTACCTGCTCTTAACCACTATACCATGCTGGCTCTTAGCAATTGGGATGTCTGGTTATAAGACTGAAAAGGTCCAGGTTAAAATACTCATTTGACCATGAAGTTTGCTGACCCTTTGGATGAAGGAATGAAGGAAATGAAGGGATGAAGGAAAGTCATGGTGAACTTTGGACACTGCCATAGGCAACTGGGATGAAGGCTGAATGACAGTAAAATAGAATTTCTAATTATCTGACCAAAATGGAACTGAGCTCCAGCGAACCCCATTTTTCACAGGATTCCAAAGCAGGTGGAAAAAAGTTCTGATAGACTCAAGCATTCTCATAGAATCATTGAGTTGGAAGAGATCATTGAGTTGGAAGAGACGCCAACAAGCCTAACCCCCTGCAATGCAGGAACACACAATCAAAGAATTCCTGACAGATGGCCATCCAGCCTCTCTTTGGCTGATTCCGCATGGGCCAAAAACAGCGGTGTGAAAATGGTGGGAAAACAGTATAAACCCTTTTACACCGTTTTAAATTCTTTTACACCATTTCCACACCATTTTCACACTGCTGTTTTTGGCCCATGCGGAATCAGCCTTTAAAAACCTCCGAGGCAGTGAATTCCACTGTCGAACACTGTCAGGAAGTTTTTTCTGATGTTTAGGTAGAATCTCTTTTCCTTCATCTTGAACACATGTTTCCTGGTCCTAGTCTCTGGAGCAGCAGAAAACAAGCTTGCTCCCTCACCAACATGACATCCCTTCAGATATCTAAACAGGGCTATCATGTCACCTCTTAACCTTCTCTTCACCAAACTGAACACTCCCAGCTCCCTAAGTCTCCCGTCATAGGGCATGGATTCCAGACCTTTCACCATTTTGGTTGCCCTCCTCTGGACCCGTTCCAGCTTGTCAATGTCCTTCTTGTATTGTGGTGCCCAGAACTGTACACAATATTCTCATGGGTCATCTAAGTTGTCAAGGTTGTGTGTGTTGTCAGAGAGTCAGCATGGTGCAGTGGTTAAAAGTGGTGGACTGTAACCAGGAGAATCAGGTTTGACACACCGCTCCACCACATGAACAGCGGATCTTGGGTGATCTTGAGCTAGTCACAATTTACTCAAAACCCTCTCCGTTCACTCAAAAACCCACCTACCTTTCTGCTTTCTAAGTAATGTATACTGCTATATACAGTCTTCCTGTCTGCATTTTGAATGTACTCTTGATTTGTATCTCAAAAATGTCTGGCAACATTCTAGAACCTATTTTTAAATGCCAAATAAAGGTGGTTGTTTAAAAAAACCCACCTACCCCACAAAGTGTTTGTTCTGGGGAGGCGGGAAGTTTATTGTAAGCAACTTTGAAACTCCTTTCAGTAGAGAAAAATGGAGTATAAAAACCCAACTCTTCTTCATTTTAGACTAGACAAAGAAGGTCTAGTGTACCGGTAGGTCTAGTAGCATCTTTCACAGAAATAACTCTAGAACACTCCAAGGCAATATCTTCGCTATCCAAGATGCTTCACAATCCTGTTTCCCTCTGACAGGATTTCCTCTTTAAAAAGACATTCAGAAATCAGTCTCCATCCCAGATACGGTCTGTGATGAGGAAAAGAAAATCAGCTCTACTTACCTCAAAGCCTCAAAGCACGACCGAGATTCAAGAGGGCAACCTGTGAAGCAGTGTGAGGAATCCTAGGAGGTGGAGGACTATTTATATGGTAGCTTCAAAGCCCTAATTGCTCAGAAAGAGTCACCGTTCACCCACATGATCCACAAAAGGGAGAGAAAAAAAGCAAGGAAACACCCTCTCCGGCTGGGCAATTTATGCTTTTGCAATCTAAATGTGTTGTGCCATCCTTGGGATAGTCATGGTGCAAGATTGCATGACCATTTGGGAAGGAGAGTTCCTCTTGGATCCCCAGAGATTGTCTCAAATGGAAACCCAGCTTCAACATCCATTGGAAGACAACAGCTTTGTCTTTGTGTGTCTTTAGCTCCTTTTCTCCCTTCCTCCCCCCCCCACCCCGCCGCCGTTCCCTCACCTTCATTACATTCCCAGACAGAGAGAGATATTATATTCAAATGTCAACATTCGAACTGGATGGCCCGAAGGAAAGTCTGGTGTTTGCCGAGACGGAAGCATTTTTGAGCTTCAGTCAAAGAGTTGGTGCCAACGGCAACACGGAGTGGCTGGTCGTGGTTTCTAAGAAAACATTTTTTTCTTAAGGTTCTTATTAACGCAGCTCCACAAATTCATGTGGCAACTTGCAGAGTATTAGGCCCAGTTGCCCTGAAGTACTGACAGTCTCACATTTGACATCAAGGACACCACAAAGCGAGTAGTTGACTGTGCAGCTACGAGTTACTGCTTGGGGTAATCCTTGAAGAGTGTTTCGAAGCCACAACTAGTGCTAGATTGTGACTAGACTGTGGCTAGACTGCTGGACAGGCCCAGGTATCAGGAGCATGTGACCCCAATATTAGGGCAATTACACTGGCTCCCGGTCCCCCCCAAGTCCATTCAATCCATGAACATAAGAACATAAGAACTAGCCAGCTGGATCAGACCAGAGTCCATCTAGCCCAGCTCTCTGCTACTCGCAGTGGCCCACCAGGTGCCTTTGGGAGCTCACATGCAGGAGGTGAAAGCAATGGCCTTCTGCAGCTGTTGCTCACCAGCACCTGGTCTGCTAAGGCTAGGGTTGGTAAATGGGAAAAAAATTCGGCCCCGGTTCGGATTCGGGTCCAGTTCGGATGTATGGGGTCGGATCCCCCCATATCTGAGCCTGCCAGGCTCGGATACACCCGAATTTCCGAGATTCTCGGGTTCGTTTTTCTTTTTTGGCTGTTTTTCCCTGTTTTGGCCTGCAGGAGGCGCATTGTTGAAGATATTGTCATGCTTATTTCGGGGTATCTTCAGAATACTGTTCTGAGTATGCACCCCAAGTTTGGTGCAGTTTGGGTCAGGGCTTAAGTTATGGACCTTCAAAGATAGCCCACATATTCCATTGCTGTCAATGGAAGCCAATGGAATATAGCCTTTGAGGATCCATAACATGGGCCCCCCTGAACCAAACTGTACCAAACTCATGATCAGAACAGTGTTCTGAAGATACCCTACAATGTTCATGCTGATACCTTTAAAAATGCACTTACCAGAGATTTTTGCCTAAGATTCTGTGGTTTTGCATTGAATTTTTTCAATTGCTTTCAATGGGGGAATTCCTGGGGTGCCTGCAGAGGGCGCATTTCTTTAAAGGTATCATCACCAAACTTTCAGGGTGTCTCCCAGACGCTATTCTGATCATACACCCCATGTTTGGTGCAGTTTGGTTCAGGGGGGCCCAAGTTATGGACCCACAAACAGGTGGTCCATTATCACCCAATGTCGAGGAGGGGGATGAAAAACGCAAACCATTTTTTTTTTTAAAGCCTTCGACAATACATTTTTTTAAAGCTAGAGACACCAAAATTTCAGGGTATCATCTGGAGACTTTCATGATCATACCCCCTAGGTTTGGTGCAGTTTGGTTGAGGGGGGCCAAAGGATCCTTGAGGAACCTTGCTTTTTAAACAGATTTTGTGCTACTGTGCGATGTTTGTGTGGATTTTGGGTGACCAAGAGAAAAAATCATTAGGATCGGTGAGGATCCATTCTTTTTGATCATGTTTTTGGGGCACTGTTGGGCCATGAGGCGTGGGATGTGTGACTGCTTTGTGCAGACATGTGTCTAAGGACTTGTGCCATGATGTGGTGGTGATTTTGGGTGACCAAGTGAAAAAAACCATGTGGATCCTTGAGGATCCATGCTGTTTAAATCCATGTTTTTGGGGCACTGTTGGGCCATGAAGCATGGGATGTGTGACTGCTTTGTTCAGACATGTGTCTAAGGACTTGTGCCATGTTGTGGTGGTGATTTTGGGTGACCAAGTGAAAAAAACCATGCGGATCCTTGAGGATCCATGCTTTTTAACCATGTTTTGCGGCACTGTGGTAAGAAACTCCCAGGCAGGTGGAATTCACACATAAATTTATTAAAGTTTTTAGTTAGTTGTTCAGTTAAAGTAGTTGATTTTTTCAGTTAAAGTGTTGTTTTGCCACATTTCTAACATTGGGGATGTGGATTCTCTGCTTTGTTTCTTTTTCCCCCAGCACTTTTTTCTTCCAGCCTTACTGTGCTGTCCTGCCTTCCACTGGAGTGGAGAAGCCTGTGGACAGTGGGCCTTTCCCCACTCCCCTTCCATCCCCTATGCCGCGCGCTGCATCCCAGGCGCGCGTCCAGCAAGCGTCCACACCCACCCCGCTCTGTGCGGGTCGCCAAAAGGCTCGCTCAGAAGAGCGCCTGGGATGCCGCGTGCTGAGGGCACGACAGCGGCAGCCCAGGTGGGCGACTGCGCTGTACCGCCGTGAGGAGGAACCCCGCGCTACTCTCAAGTAGCGCCGGGCTTACGGTAAGTGGGGAAAGGCCCAGCGGCAGCGCAGGGCGGCTGTGCTGTGGCCGCTGCCCTGCCGTGGGGATGGAGGAGGAACCCTACTCTCCTCAAGCAGCGCGGAGCTTACGGTAAGTGGGGAAAGGCCCAGCGGCAGCGGCGGGGCGGCTTTGCTGCGGCGCGCCCCTGCCGTGGGGAGGGAGGAGGAACCCCGCGCTCCTCTCCTCAAGCAGCGCGCGGCTTTACGGTAAGTGGGGAAAGGCCCAGCGGCAGCGCTGCGCTGTGGCCGCCTCTGCCGTGGAGGAACCCCGCTGCTTACTCTCGGCGCAGCGGGCTTTACGGTAAGGGGAAAGTTGCCCAGCGCAGCGGGCGCGGGCTGCTGCGCTGTACTTCGCCGTGGAGAAGGAACCCCGCCAGCTACTCTCCTCAAGCAGCGCGGGCCTTACGGTAAGGGGGGAAAGGCCCAGTGACACTGTGGGTAAGTGGGGTCTCTTTGGGTGGGTAACTTTGTGGGGACCATTATGAGGGTTTTTTATTGTTGTAGTTTGAAGCCCCACTCGTCCCACCGCCACTTGCCAGGAGCGGCATGGGAGTTCGGGGTCTTGGGGTTTCGCGCGGGTTGGGTGGGAAATGAGGCTGGGTGGGGGTGGGTGCTTGTAGGACTTGCGTGGGCTGGGGTGCCGCTGCAGCGGAGTAGGGTTTGTTTTGTTTTTTTTACTTGAAGCTGCTTGTCCTAAGCTTACTTGGAAGCTCCGTCCTGCTTGCCAGGAGGCGGAGCTGGGCCAGAAGGAGTTAAATTTTATTTTCCCCAGGCTGGCTCGGAGAAGCCGCTGGCTCGGGGGAAGGGCCAACTTCGGATTGCGTTTAGTGAGGAGGGGGCAGGCTCGGCTCCTCGGCCCTCCGACCCCCTCCGAACTGACTGATCTCGGCCTGATTTGCCGTTCGGGAGGGGCCGAACCGCCAACCCTAGCTAAGGCATTTGCAATCTCAGATCAAAGAGGATCAAGATTGGTAGCCATAAATCAACTTCTCCATAAATCTGTCCAAGCCCTTTTTAAAGCTATCCAGGTTAGTGGCCATCACCACCTCCTGTGGCAGCATATTCCAAACACCAATCACACATTGCGTGAAGAAGTGTTTCCTTTTATTAGTCCTAATTCTTCCCCCCAGCATTTTCAATGAATGCCCCCTGGTTCAATGAATGCCCCCATGGTGCTGGTTATGAGTTTTAAAGCCCTGCACTGCTTGGGACCACGGTATCTGAAGGGCTGCCCTAAGCATCTGAAGCCATGCCGAGCCCCACTGCTGTCGAGAATGGGCGTGGTATAAATGCAATGAAATAAAATAAATGTCTTCTCCCATGCGTTTGTACCCAGGAATTAAGACCACAGGGAGATGCCCTCCTGAATGTCCCATCAATCAAAGAAAATTGTTTAGTGGTTACGCAAGAGAGGATCTTTCCAGTGGCAGCCCAAAAGCAGAGGCACAGCAAGGGGAAAATGGGTCCAGTGTACCGGTGCATTCTCCACCCCTGCCCCGCTCCAGAACACCCCCGGCCCGGAATGCTCCGGCCACGCCTTTGCTACACCCCCACAGGGGCATGCGCCCGGTGCGTTGTGACCCCTTGTCCCCTTGGAGCTACGCCTCTGCCCAAAAGTTATGGAATATCCCCACCCAGGGAAGGTATATGCTGTACCATATGCTGTACTATGCTTAGAAACTGGTCAGAACCTACTTGAAACAAGAGCATGGCTGAATACATTCAAGTATTGGATCAAATTATGTTTTAATTCTGATGTGCGCAGTTTAATATACACAGCACGCCCAGACCTATTTGCCTCCGAATGGTATCAACTTCTCAAATCAAAAGTTTACTCAATAGGTTTATTACTTGAAGATCTCTGTATGCTGACACCCAGAGAGATTTTCCGAACTTTAGAAAGTAGACTTCTAGAACAGGAATATCCTATCTTGTTGGGGCAAGCAAATAAATCATGCTCACCCCTCTCTGTCAGAATAATACCGGAACAGGGGCACATAGCTAAATATCTTGAATTATTAACTGACCCCCAACAGAGATGGATTATTACAAGGGCCAGATCCAATACCTTCCCATCGGCCATTACAAAGGGTCGTTACTTATCCATCCCTCTCCAGGATCGGGTTTGTCCACACTGTAAAAACCAAGTGGAGACTCTTGCTCACATTATTCTTGACTGTCCGAGATATGTGGGCATTAGGAATTTCTCTCCCAGGCTGGCCCTAGACAAATCTGAAAGTGACTCTGACTGTTCTGTTGTGGAGCTTCTGTTAAACAACACAGATGTCGTGCTCTTGGAAAAAGTAGCAAAATTTCTTTTACAAGTGACAGAACTTTCTAAGTAATGTATACTGCTCTATACAGTCTTCCTGTCTGCGCTTTGAATGTACTCTTGACTTGTATTTCAAAAATGTCTGGCAACGCTCTAGAACCTATTTTTAAATGCCAAATACAGGTTGTTGTTGTTGTTGTGTTGTTGTATATGCCCCCCCCCTTTAGTCAGTGTGGTGAAGTGGTTAAGTGCAGTGGACTCTAATCTGGAGAACCAGGTTTGATTCCCTACTCCTCCACACAAGTGGCAGACTCTAATCTGGTGAACTGGATTTATTTCCCTGCTCCTTCACATGAAGCCTGCTGGGTGGCCTTGGGCCAGTCACAGTTCTCTCCGAACTCTCTCAGCTCCACCTACCTCAGAAGGTGTCTGTTGCGGGGAGAGGAAGGGAAAAGGAGTTTGTAGGCTGCTTTGAGCTTCGTTATGGTAGAGAAAAGCGGGGCATAAATCCAAACTCTTCTTCATTCTTTAGGAAACAGCTGAAGATGGTGTCATTCATGTCCTCATTCGGTTCAAGCAATCCTAAATTGCTGGTTTTCAGTTTTGGTTTGATGTATTCATAAAAATAAACACGCATTCATTTTCTCAGCCTCAGTTTATGCAAATTGTTAATGGAAAAGCTAGGTTTTTGAAGAGGGACTCGAGCACTCTCGGGGGTTGTCAGAACATAAGAACATAAGAACGATCAGACCAGAGTCCATCTAGTCCAGCACTCTGCTACTCGCAGTGGCCCACCAGGTGACTTTGGGAGCTCACATGCAGGAGGTGAAAGCAATGGCCTTCTGCTGCTGCTGCTCCCGAGCACCTGGTCTGCTAAGGCATTTGCAATCTGAGATCAAGGAGAATCAAAAATTGGTAGCCATAGATGGACTTCTCCTCCATCAATCTGTCCAAGCCCCTTTTAAAGCTATCCAGGTTAGTGGCCATCACCACCTCCTGTGGCAGCATATTCCAAACACCAATCACACGTTGCGTGAAGAAGTGTTTCCTTTTATTAATCCTAATTCTTCCCCCCAGCATTTTCAATGAATGCCCCCTGGTTCTAGTATTGTGAGAAAGAGAGAAAAATTTCTCTCTGTCAACATTTTCTACCCCATGCATAATTTTATAGACTTCAATCATATCAGAGGAAGTTGTGGCCATAATGGGAGCCAAGAAGGCGAAGTATTATCAATTTATCTGGGGGCAGTAGACTTTCTGATGGTTAAGGATGGTGGAGCTGAAAGACTGAGGCTCTTTCCACACACATTCCCTATTTTTTTAAAAAAACATTTTCGATTCCCCCCTCCTTTAGAATGAGGTATGTCTGCACTGACCCCCTTGAAACAATTCCCGTCCTTTTCAGTTCTGTGTTGAATCAGTGCTTCAACAGCTTAACAGCTCCGTGCTGCATTTTCAACTCCTCAGATACTTGATGCTTTGCAGATCGTGCCCCCCCCCAATAAAAGAACAAACAGAGAAATGCTGTAAATAAACAGTTGAGGGGGAACTCGGGAGGTGCTCGGGAGCAGCAGCTGCAGGAGGCCCTTGCTTTCACATCCTGCACGTGAGCTCCCAAAGGCACCCGGTGGGCCACTGCAAGTAGCAGAGAGCTGGACTAGATGGACTCTGGTCTGATCCAGCAGGCTAGTTCTTATGTTTTTATGTTCTTAACTGAGTGAGCTCAGAAAATGGCATTGAGGAGGTAGTACAGGTAAGCAGAGAAGCGTGGGAAACAGAGTCAACAGATCACACAGCAACTGATGACGTTTTCAAAACGTTTCAGCCAGAGAATCGTTTTAAACGGGGATTCAAGTAAAACGGAAATAAAACACTGGGGTTAAAAACAATGCAGAGCTCCATCGAGGAATGTTTTATGTCCCACCTCAAAACGTTTTAAAGAATTTGCGTGGAAAGGGCCTCTAGGTCCCACACAGGGTAAGAGAGAAGAGTGGGGGTAAAGCTTGGAATGTCTTGAAGCTGAATTATGGCCGTTCAGTGGTCATTTGCTCTACAGGCCAATTCTTGCTATGGTGCTCAACAACAGCTGCTTCTCCGCTTCAAGGGTCTGAAAATCTCCTCAGGCATGAAAGGAAGCCTCTATTCAAACATGCATTAGCCTCCTTTCTCCCTTGTGGAACTTGAGGCAGATTACAATGTAAATAAAACTTTGGCCATTTCCGCACGGACGGTCCTAGAAAGAGCCGGGCAGCCGGCGCTGCGGAGCTCCGGCGCCTGGCCGACCCGGCGTGTCCTTGGGCCTCTGGCGCATCGCTGAGGCCTGGGGACACCCCCCCTGGCCCTGTGTGCCTGCTCCAGCGGCGCAGGGCAGGGGGGCGTGTTCCCAGGCCTCGGCGACGCGCTGGAGGCCCGGGGACAAGGTAAGTACAGGGAGAAGGGGGGGGGAAGCACCGGGAAGCCGCTGCCATTCGTACGGCAGTGGCTTCCAGCCAGCGTTTCCTCAACAAGTGCGCTTCTGAGCGCACTGGGGAAACACCCACGTGGGGACAGGCGGGCGGCGCGAGGGCGAATGGCGCCCTGGGGACGGCGTTTTTGCCGTCCCCAGGCTGCCATTAAACGCCCGTGCGGAAACGGCCATATATATATATATATTTAAAGGCACATAAAAAGAAGAGCTTGGATTTATACCCCGCCTTTTCTTCATAAGGAGTCTCAAGGAGGCTTACAAACATCCTTCCCTTCCTCTTCCCACAACAGACACTTTGTGAGGCAGGTAGGGCTGAGAGAGTTCTGAGAGAACCGGAACTGGCCCAAGGCCACTCAGCAGGCTTTAGTGGAGGAGCGCGGAAACAAGTTCAGTTCACCAGATAAGAGTCTGCCGCTCATGTGGAAGAGTGGGGAATCAAACCCAGTACTCCAGGCTGGTGTTCACCTGCTCTTAGCCACTACACCTATCAAAACCCAATAAAATCCAACCATGATAAAAATCCAGTCAGGACTGCCATAAATCCAGTCAGGACTGCCAAGCAAATACAGTGCTAAATAAAACTGTCTAAATAAAACTGCCTCCTGAAGACTGACAGGGACACACACACACCTCCCTGGGAAAGTTGGTCCATAATGGTGTCACTGAAAAGACCCTCTCTCATGAATCCACCAGAAGAGCCAGCGTGGTGTAGTGGTTAAGAGCAGGTGCACTCCAATCTGGAAAACCGGCTTTGATTCCCCACTCTGCCACTTGAGCTGTGGAGGCTTATTTGAGTAATTCAGATTAGCCTGTGCACTCCAACAGGTGCCAGTTGGGTGACCTTGGGCCAGTCACAGTTCTTTGGAGCTCTCTCAGTCCCACCCACCTCACAGGATGTTTGTTGTGATGGGAGAAGGGAAAGGAGATTCTAAGCTCCTTTGAGTCTCCTAGCAGGAGAGAAAGGCAGAGTATAAATCCAAACTCCTCCTCCTCCTCCTCCTCCTCCACCACCACTTCTTCTTCTTCTTCTTCTTCTTCTTCTTCTTCTTCTTCTTCTTCTTCTTCTTCTTCTTCTTCTTCTTCTTCTTCTCCTCCTCCTCCTCCTCCTCCTCCTCCTCCTCCTCCTTCTCCTCCTCCTCCTCTTCTTTGATTGGTGGGACAGTCCAGACAGTCCGAACATGTATTTCCCCGGCATCATGTAGATATTGAAGTGACCACAGAATCTGTCTCAGTTCATTTCTTCCTTGCGACTGTGCAGTCAGATTTATCCTTAAAATAAGAATGTTGCCTGCTTTTTGCACTTGCAGAGTCAGTGGTGTCTATTCTCAAATGATCAAAAGAACTGCATGATCAGTTGACCTAAGTTCATGGGGAGACAGGAAGTGGTTGTGTCAAAAGGCACGTAAAGACACCAAAGTAGTAAGTCTCTGATGAGCGACACCTTGAACATGTTTTCCCTGTTTAACCATGTCCCTGTTAACAACTGGAAATGGTGGTGACCACAGTCAAATTATGGGAGTGGATGGGAATTGGGAGAAAGCAGTTGTAAGGCAAATGAACAAATCCCAATTGTTCAGATGAAGATGGAGAGTCAAGAGATTGGTGATCACAGCAGCAAGGAGAATACAAGCTGGACTCATGGATAATTAAGCATCCCTGTCTAGCAAAGACCAAGAAGCCGGAATGGGGTACCAGGTGCAGTCAGACCAATGAAAAAAGTGAATAATTTTGATTCAAGATCCGATGATTTGGGGAGATTTTGATCCAAGATCATTTCAGATCCAGCCAGCGTGTTTTAGTCATTTGCAAACATTTCTGTCGCAATTTGTTTCACTGTTCTTTTTGTCTAGATTCCCCCTGCAGTTGATTTCTATATAGCACAGGTGTCAAACTCGCGGCCCTCCAGATGTTCATGAACTACAATTCCCAATTGCCAGTATAGCCAATGCTCAGGTTGGGAGAGACTGATGGGAATTGTAGTTCATGAACATCTGGAGGGCTGCGAGTTTGACACCCCTGCTATATAGCATAGATGCCAAACTTGTGGCCCTCCAGATGTGTTATGGACTACAGTTCCCATCATCCCCTGCCAGCATGATGCTGGCAGGGGATGATGGGAACTGTAGCCCATAACATCTGGAGGGCTGCGAGTTTGAATGCTGAACATTAAAAGAAAGTAGGCTGAACATTAAAAGAAAGAAAAAGATCCAGGCTGTTTAAATGCATACATAGTTTGCTGGCATTTATGCTGCTCATACTAGAATGAGATTCAAGAACTGCGCAGCATCTTTGCTCCAAGGGTGACATTACAGGATATAATAACATATAATTACCATTGTCTATTGCAATTTTTCCGTTTCTAAGGTACACAGAGAGCCAGCCAGGTACAGATTCCGGCAACGGGCATGAATACATCGATGTTTCATCATCTTGAAAATGTTGCCTTCCGTGAACATCTCATGCGTTTGTCTCTCTCATTCCCCTGTGATGTTCAAGGCCTGCCAGCCAAGCAGGTGAAGTTTGCGCTGACTGATGCGCCGCTGGTGATGTCACGGTTCATAATTTCCATCGTCCTTCTAGCCGGGCCAGACCTCGAAATGAATGCCAAAGTTTAGCTGGTCCTGTTTAATTAGCCTGCTGGTAAATAAGCGTTTGGGGACCTTAGCACAAAAGCTTATGGAAACAATTCATTATTACTCAGACGTACACCTTCCTCTTCTTCAAAAAGAATTCCAGGTGATGCAAGTGGGGATTTCCCCTCTTTTGTATTCAGGATGAATCTGCGAATTCAGGTTGAGTGGCAGCAACTGGCCCTTGTTGGAATTTGGTTGAATATGGATCAGCCCAGCCCAGTGTGTGTGAGTGCCGTGAAGAGCTCTTCTAAACAAATATATGGAAACTGGCTCTGGTGAGTTTTCCAGGCTGTGTGGCCGAGGTCTGGTGGATCTTGTTCCTAACGTTTCACCTGCATCTGTGGCTGGCGTCTTCAGAGGTGAAAAGTATAGAAAGAAACCTTATAATAAAGAGATAACTTTCCCTATCAGAAGCGGGCATTCTAACACACCATCACAAATGTGCAATATGCTTCTGTAGGAAAGCCCAAGAAGGAGCAGGTAGCCATTACATGTGCTTGATTATTTACTTCTTTGTACCATGCCAAAATTTCATCCAGGATTAAAATTGACTTTCATCTGTTCATCCTGATTTCATCCTGGTTTTTAGACCCTGTTTATATAGGTCAGTGATGGCGAACCTGTGGCACGGGTGCCAGAGGTGGCACTTGGAGCCCTCTGTGGGCACGTGCACACAGACTTTGTCATATGGGGGGTGGAAAATCACATCTTGAGTGTGATACACACATCTAGGCTGGCCTGGGCCACTGAGCACGACATGCGCACATGGTGGTGAGCAGGGAGGATTCGGCTGGCGGGCCTGGTGCCTGTGCTCTGGGTGGCTCCTGCCCGAGGGGGGGGGGTGCAGAGGAGGCAGAGAGGCACAGAGTGGTGCATGCGGGACTTGCTGGAGGCTAGAGCAGGCTGGCCCCTGCTCAAGCGGGTGGGGCGGAGGAAGAGGGAGCCAACCATTTTTTTCTAAACTAAAACCTCAGCATTCAGGTTAAATTGCTGTGTTGGCACTTTGCCATAAATAAATGGGGTTTGGGTTGCAATTTGGGCACTCAGTCTCAAAAAGGTTCACCATCACTGATATAGGTTTTAAGCTTTTAACATTTTTTATTTTAATGTAAAACTTTATGCTACTTTTCCATTCAATCAGGGTCCTCGAGGTGGTGCACATAAAATATTTGGACAATTAAAAACATTAAAAGTGATAAAATTGTTCAAGCAAAGCACCAAGGAACAGCACCAGAACCAGACAGGAGGTCTCATAATGCTTATTATGAATAAGCCAAGCGCCACAACAACAAGCAACAACAACAAACAACAACAACAGAAGTTTTAAGATTTTATTTGATTGTAATTTTAAAAGTTTTTAACTAGATTAGCTTGGATTTTAACTATTTTAACTATTATAACTGTTCGTTTTAATTTCTTTTTAAATCAAACTTTGATGTTACTGAATATTGTAAGCCACTCAGAGCCCTTGTGGGGAGGACGGCATGTAAACCAAAACAAACGAACGAACGAACGAACGAACGAACGAACACACACACACACACACACACTATTCACCCACTGGCTGAAGACAGCAATAGAAAAAGAGAGACAGATGAATCTCCCTGGGGAGGAAGAATCAACTTTTGGGTGCCATGACCGAGAAAGACCTTTCTTGGATTGCCATTTACCCCTCTGCTGGTAGGGAAACAGAGGCAGGACCTTTGAAAATGGCCAGAGTAAATGGGTAGACCCCCATGGGAAAAGGTGGCTTTTGAGAAATGTTGATCCCAGGCCCTACACGGCTTTAAAGATCAGTATTAACATCTAGAATTGGCAGCAAATTGGAAGCAAGGTTGATTGACACATGCAGTTGTGAAGTAACTGACCTCATCAAGGTGTGACTCCAATATTCACTCACAACCCCAGACTTGTCCAATAAATGAATCAGTACTTTAAAGGCAGAATTCTTATTTATTGATTACAAGCATAGGAAAGCTGATGACTTCTTATTGTCGAACTGAATACAATCAAACAGGCAACGTACTATACCCCCCACAGTACCAATGTCATTTCCACACACACTCTATTCCACCTGTGGGCAGGAAGACACACTCACACACAGTGAGAAATAGACATCCAAAACCTACCCCCCTCTGCTATCAGCTACAGAAGCCATTACATTAGAAAGACTGGTATGGACTGGACTCATCACAAAGAATTCCCAAGGCTGCCCTCTAAGAGAGACCACAAAAGAAATATGGCAGGACCTTGGCTAACATCTTGTAGGGCCATGGAATCGCCTTGGAATCTCTGATCTTGCACTTTTTTTGCTAGTGATGATTGGCCCCTGAATGTCTCGATCTGGGACCAGCCACACATTTTCCCTTGAGATATGCAGTTAAACGGCAGGCATTTTCAGCGATATTAAGCAAGAACTTCCTGTTTCCTGGTTAAAGAGAAAGAATGATCTGGCAGATAATGGCAGACCTATTATCTTCTAATTAACACTTAGGTGGGGTTTCTTTATGGCACAATGGGCAACCCCCAAACGAACTTCCCCAATGTTTAGAACTAGTTTGCCCAATACTTCGACTGCCCCCGTGATATTGCACAGGCCGGTTTACATTGCAAAAGGAAACAAACCAAACAACTATCACGACAGTGCAGGGACAGATCAGTTTCTCAGCCAGAAGAGGTATTTCAAATGTATTGTCTCGTCTTAAGGAAAGGGGACTTTGTACAATGCAAATAGAAACTGGATGTGGCATGCAAATAATCTACCATCCCGTACACCTCATTCCGCTCTGCTACTTTCTTGAGAATAAAACTGATCAATTGAGTTGGATAAGTGGAAGCCATTGCTGTTTCCTTGGCAAAGGCTTCACCAAGAAGTCATGGGTGTAAGGCAGTGGTGGGATCCAAAAATTTTAGTAACAGGTTCCCATGGTGGTGGGATTCAAACAGCGGCGTAGAGCCAATGGGGCTGGGCGGGGCATGATGGGGCGGCCAGGCAATCTCGGGGCAGGGCATTGCTGGGCGGACTGTGGCAGTGACGACATGCGCTTCGGTTCTTAAGCGGAATGAATGCACGCAGGCGCAGGGCTGCCACGCACGCTTGGTGCACCTCCTGCTAGACTGCTTCAAGTTCTGCATGCTACTGCTGAGGATGGAGGAGGGGCGACCAAGGCAAACATCACGTAAGTAAAATCCCCAATTAGTAACCCCCCTCTTTTGGCACACACAAATAATGAGTAACCTACTCTCGGGAACCTGAGAGTAACCTACTCTCGTTTCCCGCCCAAGGACTGGAGCAGCGGCCAAGGCCCTTGCCACAGCCCTGCCCACGTAATGCCCCCCGCTTCTGGATGCCCGCCACGCCCCGCCATGTTCAACAGCCCCATTGGCGCTACACCACAGTTTGAGTCCCACCACCATGGGAACCTGTTACTAAAATGTTTGGATCCCACCACTGGCTATTCCCCCACAGCACTTTCTCTTGCTGTAAAACAGCCATATGTGGTTTGTAAAAACAGCCATGTGTAGCTCATTCCTGACTGCCGCACAGTTGTGGGCATTTCAAGGCAGCTGGCTGGCCAATTCGGGAAAGACAGTGTTGGATTTTCTTCTGATCTAGTAGGACAGTATATTCCAGTATCTTCTAGAATATGATATTTTACACTTGGGAGGGCTAGAGCGAGGGGGGACTGCGCCCGGGGCATGCATGTGCCTTGTGCCCCAGCCACGCCCCTGCCCGCACTGGAGCACCCCGAAACAGCTCCACCACACCCCTGCGCCGGTGCGTGCCTGGTGTGCTGCACACACACCAGTCCCCTTGGTGCTACGCCACTTACACTTGGACTGGAATATTGCCTCGTTGGCATGTCTTTTCTTGCCAAAGCTGGAGTTAGCAGGTTCGGCATCAATGCGATGATGTCCTGCTGCCTGCAAAAGGGGTTTGTGGCCCTGCGGGGAGCAGCAAAAAGCTCTGCAACTCCCCCGCCACTGGACTGCCCCAAAGGGCTTACAGGAGTTACGCCACCAAAAGGGTGGTATAAGTCCAAGGACTAGGGCGCAGCACTCCTGCCCCCTAAACGCTGGGAAGGAACCAATTAACTTCAGTTTCACCCTGGGAACGTTCCGATCTCCCCCCCACAGGGGTGGAGCAAGGGGGAACCCTACTCACAGGGGCGGAGCAAGGGTTGTGCGCCTGCCCTGCACCCTTGCTGTGGTGCCATCCACTCCACCACGGAACACCCCGGCATGCCCCCATGTTTCTGGAATGCCCCTGCCATGCCCCCGCCACACAGCGCACCCAGAGCATCATGCCCCCCTCAGCCTCATTGGCACTACGCCTCTGCCCCCTCACACTGGCATCCAATCAGAATGCCAGTGCAGCCCTGCTGCAGCCTGGCCTTCTGGATTTTGTGATGTGGAGGTGAGGGATGGGCAGCCACCAGCTCCTCTGCTGCCTCCTCTGGGATAAGTGCTCCAGAGAAGGCAAATATGCCAGTGCATGGCCAGACCACTTCCTAAGTGGCGTAGGGGTTAAGAGCAGGGGCATTCTAATCTGGAGGAACCAGGTTTGATTCCATGCTCAGCCGCTTGAGCTGTGGAGGTTTATCTGAGGAATTCAGATTAGCCTGTGCACTCCAACATGTGCCAGCTGGATGACCTTGGGTTGGTCACAATTCTTGTGTCCTCTCTCAGCCCCATCCACCTACAGGGTGTTTGTTGTGAGGGGGAGAAGGGAAAGAAGTTTTTAAGCCCCTTTGAGTCTCCTACAGGAGAGAAAGGAGGATATAAATCCAAACTCCTCCTCCTCCTCCTCCTCCTCCTCCTCCTCCTCCTCCTCTTCCTCTTCTTCTTCTTCTTCTTCTTCTTCTTCTTCTTCTTCTTCTTCTTCTTCTTCTTCTTCTTCTTCTTCTTCTTCTTCTTCTTCTTCTTCTTCTTCTTCTTCTTCTTCTTCACTCTTTTAAAGCCCCTTTTCCACTCTACCTCATTGGATGGAACTGTGAATGTCAGAGTGCATCATGACACCCATTCTCCCTCACTGCAATGCCCATGTACATTAAAATTATCTAGTGTTAAATTTGAAATCCTATGAGGAGGAAAAGAAGAAGAAGAAGAAGAAGAAGAAGAAGAAGAAGAAGAAGAAGAAGAAGAAGAAGAAGAAGAAGAAGAAGAAGAAGAAGAAGAAGAATAGGAGGAGTTTGGATTTATATCCTACTTTTCTTTCCTGTAAGGAGACTTAAGTTGGTTTACAAGCTCCTTTTCCATCCTCTCTCCACCACAGACACCTTGTGAGGTAAGTGGGGCTGAGAGAGTTCTGAAGGACTTGTTACTTGCCCAAGATCACCCAGCGAAAATGTAGGAGTGTGGAAACACATCGGGTTCACCTGATAAACCTCTGCCACTCAGATGGAGGAGTGGGGAATCAAACCCGGTTCTCCAGATTAGAATCCACCTGCTCTTAACCACTACGCCACGCTGGAAGACAGTCAATCCTCATCCACCAGGTTCTCTATGCCTTGGTTCTTTTTAATATTTCGTCTTCATGCCATTTTCTTGAACAAGTTTGTTTCCTGCCAAACCGTCATCTTCATTATCTCTCCTGAACGTTCAGTCTACCAACTGGCTCTGTTTCATCCTAAACATGTTTAACATGGAAGGAAATTCCAATAAGGTCTCCTGGACTTCCTCCAAGATTTGTTTGCATGAGATTGAATTATTAATCATCCTTAATCCTATTTCACAATTATTGTAACGTGACTTCACGCCCCGCTCCAGAAGCTTAGTCAGGAAGATTATTCCTCAGAGCTGATTGCTATCAGTTGATAGGAACAAAAGAAAGGATATTAATCAATTGGGGATGACATGATATAATGCCACTCTCTCTGTAACAGTTGGCAGAGGTGCTGTCTCAGAACAAACTCCATTTTCACACAAGGCCAGCCTGACTAGTAGACAAACACAGGACACCTGATTTTGTAGGAAGCCAAAAAGGCAATAGGAGTTCTCCAAATATGCAAGCATCAGATATTTGCTACCACAAGCTATATTTAATAAAGCACTAACTTGTTCAGCCAATTCAGGAATTGCCCTACTTCTAAATGATAAAAAAAGAAGAAGAGTTGGATTTATATCCCCCCTTTCTCTCCTATAGGAGACTCAAAGGGGCTTACAAACTCCTTACCTCTCCCCCCACAACAAACACCCTGTGAGGTAGGTGGGGCTGAGAGAGCTCTGAGAAGCTGTGACTAGCCCAAGGTCACCCAGCTGGCATGTGTTGGAATGTACAGGCTAATCTGAATTCCCCAGATAAGCCTCCACAGCTTAGGTGGCAGAGCGGGGAATCAAACCCAGTTCCTCCGGGTTAGAGTACACCTGCTCTTTACCACTACGCCACTGCTGCTCTTAGAGATTGGAAAAGACTGCCAAATTTCTTCTTCAAGTGATTGCTACACACACTCAAGAACAATAGAAGATAACTTGATCTTGTTTTAATACCCACTTATTTTATATTTATCCTTATTTTTGATGCCTAGTCAAGGTTATGTGTTGTTGATTCTGTTCTTCTATAGCAGTGATGGCGAACCTTTGGCACTCCAGATGTTATAGACTACAATTCCCATCAGATGTTATAGACTACAATTCCCAATTGGCCATGCTGGCAGGGGCTGATGGGAATTGTAGTCTATAACATCTGGAGTGCCAACGGTTTGCCACCACGGTTCTATAGCTTCCATCATGGAACATGGAGGGCTTTGGAAGAACTTATCTATCTGTACATTTACACCAGCTGTTGTGTATTTTCCAGGCTGCGTGGCTGTAGACTGGTGATTTTAGCTTCAAATGTACCACCTGCATCTGTGGCTGGTATCTTCAGAGGCATGTCATGGCAAGATTTGTTTCTCTTGGAGGCACCAGACTAGAACCACACAGCTCAGAAAACCCAAAGCAGCCAGGTGATTCCAGCTTTTACATTATTCATTTCAGTGTGATGTCATGGTTAAGAGCAGGTGCACTCTGATCTGGAGAACTGGGTTTGATTCCCTGCTCTGCCACTTGGGCTGTGGAGGCGTATCTGGTGAACTAGATTAGCTTGTGGAGCCGGTCATGCCTCAGGCACCATTTTCACCCGGTACGCCTCTGCGCAATCCCCTCCCTTTCTTCCAGGTTTCTCCAAAGCTCTAGAAAATGTCAAACAGAAATGCAAGCAGACTTGAAAGCTCCCTCCTCAATGCAACAAGACTTGTCCCTTTCCTCAGCCGGAGTATTCCCCTTCGTAGCAGAGCTGTCCACCTCAGCAGAAGATCTGCTCCCCTCAAAAGAAAGAATACCCCCCCCCAAAAAAACAACATATCCAAAATGTTGCTGAGGAGTCACTGTGATAAGAAGCCAAAGCAAAAACTCTGGCCTTTCCGCAGTGCGGAAAGGGCGCTTCCCCACCGGCAGGAATTCTGCCGGAAGCGGGGGCCGTTTGCACGAGAGCGTGCGAGTGGCCCCCAAAGAGGCCGGCACAAGAGAGGCGGCTCTGCACGGAGCCGCCTCTTCCCCGTCCCTCTCCCACTCCCCTCGTTGCCTCCGTCGCCCTGCTGGCCTCCGTAGACCCGCCCACGCTGCCCTCCGACCTCCAGGGGTCGGAGGACAGCGAGGGAGGGTCTTAAAAGGCCAGCAGGGCGACGGAGGCGATCAGGTGAGTGGGAGAGGGACGGGGAAAACAGCGCATTCCTGGCGGTGCTGTTCGCATCACGCCGCCGGGAATGCGCTGTTGTTCCAAAAACCTCCCTCCAGGAGGGAGGTTTTTGGAGGCGGCCTGACGCTGCCCTGGGGGAGGGGAGCCAGGTCGGCGCTGCTGCGTTTTCGCAGCGTCGCCTGTGCGAACGGCTCCCAGGGGACAGCGTTTTTGCCATCCCCAGGGTGCCATTTATGGCCCGTGCGGAAAGGGCCCAAGAGAGTAGAATTAGGGCTGGAAGTCAGATGGACCATATATGTTCCATCATGGTTTAGTTTTGCCTTGATACATGGTTTATGCATTCCAACAAGGTTCAACCTAGAAGGATACCTTTTGCTGTAACAATTCCTTGTTAAATTCCGACTTTCAAAATTTATGACAATATGGGGCACTTGTTCACATACCATGTTAATTCACCTAGTTCCGCTACCTTTAATGGATGTATATTTTGCTAACATGGTTGAAAACTCAGTCATATTTGTTACCTTTCCTGGCAGATGCTACATGTCTTTATGCAGACATTTTTGAGAATTTCCTATTATGCTTTAATACATATTTTCTAAGTGTTGCAACCTCCACTTCTGCAACACCCCTTTTCTCTTCTTTTTATATTTATTGAAAAAATGGCAAGAACTAAACAGAAAAAGACGGAAAAAAACAAAAATAGAAGGAACATAAAAAGAAAAGAAATATGTATAAAGAAACTTCTGATTTTTTCTGCAACAAATACAAGTAAAATTATCAACTTTACTGTATAGTTACAAAAAGAAAAAAAAACCCTCTCCTTTTCCTATTATCTATTTTTTTCCTTAATCATCAAATCCAGAAATCATTAGTTCATTTTTTCTGGTTCATGCAAAAATCTGCAAGGGGTTTCCAGCCAATAATAAATGAAGATATGGTCTTTTCTCTGATCAAAGAGGGAAGTCCCATTTCTATGTCATATCCCAAAATTTTAGCTGTCTTATCACAGATGCTTTCATTTGTTCTTCCACTGTCTCAGATTTCAATAGCAATTCATACATTTTAGCAATCTTATGCTCATCATTTGTACACGATTCTACGTCAAATTCAGTCTTGGCTTACTCAAAGTCATAAGATCTTTTGTCCATTTTAAATCTTTCTGTCATCTCTTGTTATTGGCAAGTATATCCTGTTCTGGTATCTCTTAATTTCATTTTACATTCCCCTTGATCAAATTTTAATGCCTCTCAATATGTTAACCACTTAACCTTAACTGTCATTCGTCTTCTGAAGAAGGATTCTTGTATTGAGAGCCATACAGGTGTTTTTGGCTAATTTTTGAAGCTCACATTAGAATTAACTTTGTTGTGTCAAAAATAGTGCCACTTCTCAAATTTCAAATTGTGTCCTTCCAAAAGACGCTTGTGAATCACCACGAGGTGCGATTGCTGCGGGGGATGGGGAAGAGCGAGGCCAGTGATGCCCCACACCCCCATTAAAGGAGGGGTGGAAGGGAGAAGGAGCCGTGCTAGAGAAGGGCTAGCATCACCAGAAAAAAGGAGGGGTGAGCGAGACTTTCAAGCGGCTTCCCGTCCTTTGTCCTGGGCCATGTGCTCGTCGGCTTACGATTTGCCCACCCATCTCTCCCTAATTTTTTTTATGTTAGTGCATGCTTATTTTGTCATAGCCCTGATGATTGGCGGTTTGGCGCAGGGGTATGGCTCTGGAAGGGAAGGGGAAGGGAGCTAGGGAGCTACGCCTTCCCCTTGGGAACGGCAACAGCAGCAAGAGGCGACCGCCCCTGTCGAACCGGGCCGAAGGGGAACATCTCTGGCCAGGAGCGTCTGCCCGGCAGAGCCCCGCAATGGAATGAAGCTCGGAACGAGGCATCTGCCCCGCTGAGCTGTCGCACGTCACCCGTATGACCAGACCCAGACCCGTGCTTAGCCTCACGCTTCTGCTCAATAAAATGGCTATGGCCAATTTATTACCCCTGCAATTGAGTAGTGGGTATTATTGGTAAAGGGACTCGCACAAAAAGAGATCCACCCTCGGACAGCAATAGCCTTTATGGTAAAAGGTCTGGAATCCATGCCCTACGAGGAGAGACTTAGGATATTTAGTTTGGTAAACAAACAGTTAAGATGTGACATGAAAGCCTTGTTTAGATATTTGAAGGGATTCCATGTTGGTGAGGGAGCAAGCCTGTTTTCTGCTGCTCCAGAGACTGGGACCAGGAGTGATGGGTTCAAGGGGAAGGAAAAGAGATTCCACCTAAACATCAGGAAAAATGTCCTGACAGTAAGGACTGTTCAACAGTGGAATGCCCTACCTCAAAGTGTGGTGGAGTCTCCTTCTTTGGAGGTTTTAAAGAGAGGCTGGATGGCCATCAGTCAGGAGTGCTTTGATTGTGTGTTCCTGCATTGCAGGGAGTTGGACTTGATGGCCCTTGGGGTCTCTTCCAACTCTATGATTCTATGATCAGCCCAAGTCTGTTTAGATCCGGCCATGTCTCTCCTGCTGAGGACATGCGATCCTTTCTCTCCTCATTCCCTCATCCCTTCTTGTTACTGTAAATGGGCGTACTGCTTACTCTTTGTTCTTTGGCTTCCGGAGCCTTGTATTATCAGCTCATTAGGCGCCTGCTGTTGTAGTTCTGTCAGTGGTGTGGAATGTAGGTTGTTTTGATCCTGGGGAAGATCACCTTGTCTCTGTATCTTGTCTCTGGTCTGTGGGACTGGTGAAGGGCCATTCCCTCCTTGGGAACAGGTAGTCCAGGATGGAGTCCTGTGTCGTGGGTTATGACATGGAATATAATGGAGGGTTCTTGTCTGCTTCTGCTGTAGTTCTGGCAACAGAAGTCTAAATGCTTACCTTGACGCTGTTTCATAATAAAGATATCTGAACACGGAATCTCACAAATGCCTCTTGGGTTTTTTCCCCTTGCCATATGAATTGAGATTCATCCTTCAACCCTTGTTTAAATGGTGCATCAGTTGTCAAAACTGGGATTGCATGAAACAAATATAACATTCTGGGTAAATCGTCTACTTAATCACAAATATTCTCCCTTCTGTCTTAACTTCAGTCCATGTCTTCATAAAATTAATTAAAAATATACAGTTCATATTTGCCAAAGTAATACCTAGATCAGTGTTTCCCAACCTTTTCGAGGTCAGGGTACCCTTGACCTCACTCTTCATATCTCACGGTACCCCTGCCGCCACCCTCCACCTTCTCCTCCCATTGCCCTTCTTGCCACATCCCCCACCTTCCCCTCCCAGGGTGAAGGGAAGCACTGGGGGTGGGGGTGGCTGCTGACCTTGTGGCAGGCCCTGCCCCATGGGCCAGCTCCATGTCCTTGCTGGAGCCAGTGGGAGACACCACAAAAATGAGGGGGGGCGGTAGTGTTGCCACGGTACCCCGGGACATGTTCACGGCACCCCAGGGTACCACGGTATCCTGGTTGAGAATGACTGACCTAGATAGTGAGGTGCTGTGTGGTTTCCGGGCTGTATGGCCGTGTTCTAGCAGCATTCTCTCCTGATGTTTCACCTGCATCTGTGGCTGGCATCTTCAGAGGATCTGATGCCAGCCACAGATGCCAGCCACAGATGCAGGCGAAACGTCAGGAGAGAATGCTGCTAGAACACGGCCATACAGCCCGGAAACCACAGAACACCTCAGTGATTCTGGCCATGAAAGCCTTTGACAATACAATACCTAGATATTTTCCCTTCCTTTCAACCTTAAAACCTGTTTTATGCACCAAATCTGTATGATCTTGCATTTTCAAATTTTTGTTAACATTCTTGTTGTCTGTAGATACCTGCTACTGGGCCAAATTCTTTCACTTTTCCCATTAACAATTATTTTTTCTTTTGTGAATCTTCTAACATTAATACCAAATCATCTGCAAAGGCACTTCCCCCTCTTCCAATGTATTGTTTTGGTGTCTATTCCTTTGCCTGAGAGATAGTATAAATCATACATAAGATGCATACACTATGATCCTCCCTTTGGGTATCTGTTCTTGGCCTTTGATGCAAAATATAGAGGCCCTGATTGGACACATTTGATAAATGGTATTGAGACATCAGAGATAGCTTCAGGCAAGGAACAAAGGAAGTGTTGGGTCACTAAGCGGAAACAGAAGTTGAAGGAGTTACAGACGCACCTAAAGCCCTCAGCGGTGGGATGCGGTGCAGCTGGGGTGGTGCCATGTTGCCTCTAAGGGCCCTTCCGCACGTGCAGAATAATGCACTTTCAACCCACTTTCAAGGCACTTTGCAGCTGGATTTTGCTGTGCAGAATAGCAAAACCCACTTGCAAACAATTGTGAAAGTAGTTTGAAAGTGCATTATTCTGCATGTGCGGAAGGGGCCTAAGAAGACTTTCTGGCATTGTAGGGAACAAAAAATGCAAAATAACCCCTTCACCATTGGAAAGCCCTCCATAGGGTGGAGTAAGTCCAGGGGCTAGGGCATCACGTTCCCAGCTCGAAACTCTGGGTGGGAGGTGACTCTGGTCAAATCCCCACTACCGTCTTAGCCAGGTTTCAGAACACAAACTAACCAGGTTTGAGGTCGTTTGTGTTCTGAAACCTGGCTAAGACGGTAGTAGGGATTCGACCAGGGTGGTCATCCCTCAAACCTGGTTAGTTTGTGTTCTGAAACCTGGCTAAGACGGTAGTGGGGATTCGACCGGGGAGGTCGTCCCTCAAACCTGGTTAGTTTGTGTTTTGAAACCTGGCTAAGATGGTAGTGGGGATTCGACCGGGGAGGTCGTCCCTCAAACCTGGTTAGTTTGTGTTCTGAAACCTGGCTAAGACGGTAGTGGGGATTCGACCGGGGAGGTCGTCCCTCAAACCTGGTTAGTTTGTGTTCTGAAACCTGGCTAAGATGGTAGTGGGGATTCGACCAGGGAGGTCGTCCCTCAAATCTGGTTAGTTTGTGTTCTGAAACCTGGCTAAGACGGTAGTGGGGATTCGACCGGGGAGGTCATCCCTCAAACCTGGTTAGTTTGTGTTCTGAAACCTGGCTAAGATGGTAGTGGGGATTCGACCGGGGAGGTCGTCCCTCAAACCTGGTTAGTTTGTGTTCTGAAACCTGGCTAAGACGGTAGTGGGGATTCGACCTCTGTTTCCAGGCCTGCCCCTCCCAATTAGAATGCCAGTGCTGCCCTTCTGGGTTTTGTGGTCAGGGTTGAGGGCCAGGTGGCGATTGGCAGGGCTGCCTCCTCCACCTGAATAAGTGCCCCGGGGAGGGCAAATATGCCTGTGCAAGACTATGCCATTCCCTCAAGCCCCAGAGTCTGAATGGGACTCTTGAGGCCCCTTCCGCACACGCAAAATAATGCGTTTTCAAACCACTTTCACAACTGTTTGCAAGTGAATTTTGCCATTCCGCACAGCTTCAAAGAGCACTGAAAGCAGTTTGAAAGTGCATTATTCTGCATGTGCGGAAGGAGCCTTAGAAAAGTATAAAATCAAATGGTGCAATTGAAGTCTACTAAATAAATAAAATATGGAGGCTTCCAAAAGCTGAATGCTAGTGCTCTCTAATAAAAGCTCTCTAATAAAAGCTCTCTAATAAGTGACATGTGGTTGTCCACCCACTTGACAAGATGATGGTTTGCATACATCATCCCTACGGTTTAGTTTGGTGCAGTGGTTATGATTTGACAGCGCGGTGTAATGGTTACAAAGCCATGATGTTGCAGTAGTTATAGGGACAAATTAGCCTTTGGGAGATGCCGTTCAACTCACCCCTTCTTCATGGAAGCTTACTAGAATCATAGGCTCATTCCGCACATGCAAAATAATGCACTTTCAAACTGTTTTCAGTGCTCTTTGAAGCTGTGCGGAATAGCAAAATCCACTTGCAAACAGTTGTGAAAGTGGTTTGAAAATGCATTATTTTGCATGTGCGGAAGGGGCCATAGAGTGGAAGAGACCCCAAGGGCCACCAATCTCCTGCAATGCAGGACACATAATCAAAGCACTCCTGTCGGCCATCTAGCCTCTCTTTAAAAACCTCCAGAGACTCCACCGCAGTCTGAGGTAGTGCATTCCACTATCGAACAGCCCTTACTGTCTGGAAGTTTTTCCTGATGTTTAAGTGGAATTTCTTTTCCTTCACCTTGAACCCATTATTCCTGGTCCTGGTCTCTGGAGCAGCAGAAAACAAGCTTGCTCCCTGTCCAACATGACATCCCTTCAAATATCTAAACATGGCTATCATGTCACCTCTTAACCGTCTTTTCACTAAACTAAACATCTTTAGCTCCTTAAGGCTCATTCCGCACATGCAGAATAATGCACTTTCAAACTGCTTTCAGTGCTCTTTGAAGCTGTGTGGAATGGCAAAATCCACTTGCAAACAGTTGTGAAAGTGGTTTGAAAATGCATTATTTTGCGTGTGCGGAAGGGGCCTAAGTCTCTCTTTGTAGGGCATGAATACCAGATCTTTTACCATTTTTGGTTGCCCTCCTCTGAACCTGTTCCAGCTTCTCAGTGTCCTTCCTGAATTGCAATGCCCAGAACTGAACACAGTATTCCAGGTGAGGTCTGACCAATGCAGAATAGAGGGGTACAGTGACATCCGTCGATCTAGACACTATACTCCTATTGATACAGTCCAGAATCGATTTGGCTTTTTTGGCCGCCGCATCACACTGCTGCCTCCTGTTCAGTTTGTGGTCTACTGAGACTTCCAGATCCCTTTCGCATGCAGTGTTGTCAAGCCAGGTGTCACCCATCCTATATCTGTGCATTTCATTTTTTTTTCTGCCTAAGTGTAGTATCTTACATTTATCTCTGTCGAAATTCATTTTGTTTGTTTTGTCCTAGGTGATCTTAGAGCACACATTCCTTCTCAGCTTAACCTACCTCATAGGGCAGTGATGGTGAACCTTTTCGAGACCGAGTGCCCAAATTGCAACCCAAACCCCATTTATTTATTGCAAAGTGCCAACACGGCAATTTAACTTGAATACCGAGGTTTCAGTTTAGAAAAAATGGTTGGCTCCAAGGAGTGCGTTACTCGGGAGTAAGCTTGATGGTAGTCGGTGGCTTTGCTTTGAAGCAACCATGCAACCGTTTCACATGAGTGAATCACGACCCTAGGAGGGTTTACTCAGAAGCAAGCCCCATTGCCAGCAACCGAGCTTACTTCCAGGTAAAGGGTCGCGTTTTAGTTCTTTGCATGAAAATCAGTGGGGTTTAACAGCGCTTAACAGGGTTACCTACACTGCTTCCCCAAAGCTAGGTCTTAAGTTTAATGCTAATAATTGAGCCCAGACCAGCCTAGGTGTGTGTGTGTGGGGACTCTGTTTGCGAGTGCCCATAGAGAGGGCTCTGAGTGCCACCTCTGGCACCCGTGCCATAGGTTCACCACCACTGTCATAGGGTCACCAGTATGAGGATAAAATGAAAAGGGAGAATGATTTAAGCCATTTTGGGAAGAAAAATTGGGTATAATTAAATGCAGAGAGAGAGAGAGAGATTCACGGGTAGACTAATGTGATGGTTAAACCAGTTTAAGGACATGGCATAATTAGGTTCCATTCGGTTATGGGGAAGGGCGTGGTTGACATTTCTTTTGCCTCTCTGAAGAGCAAGAATTGATTTCCTTCTTGGGTGCCGGATGGCTCACCGAGAAACCGAAACTATTCTGGGAACCTTCATCACCCAAACATGTAGGAAGCATTTTTTCAAATGATGGTTCACTAATTATCAGGTGGTGAAAGAGTCACGTATTCCAGGCAAGCGAACCCACGAAGCTGTTTTATACTGAATCAGATCATTGGCTCATAAAGGTCAGCATTTCGACTCAAACTGACCACGCCTCTTCAGTGGGCAGTATGGTCTGTCACCTCACCTGCTACCTGATTCTTTTTCACTGCAGACCCTGGGTATTGAACCCGTGACTGTCTGAATGCCACACAGATGCTGTAGCACAGGCAATCCCTAGGTACCTTAGTTACAGGCCAGACAACTGGGATACCATCTGAAAATCTCTGTTGCTAGACAATTTCTGCCTCCATGCACACTTTTTCCAGCTACTAATATTAATAATCTGATGTTCATTCATCCTGTCCCTCAGATAACAAAGATACTATTGGAACTCCTCTTGGGATTCTTGCCATTTTATCAACATAGAGAATTCACGGTGACATGAACCTGTCATAACAAGGTAGAGCATTGATCCATTAAGATCCGATGCACATATTGAACCTGGGGCATTCTACATTATAAGGTGGTGGCGATGGCCACTAACCTGGATAGCTTTAAAAGGGGCTTGGACAGGTTTATGGAGAAGTCGATCTATGGCTACCAATCTTGATCCTCCTTGATCTGAGATTGCAAATGCCTTAGCAGACCAGGTGCTCTGGAGCAACAGCAGCAGAAGGCTGTTGCTTTCACATCCTGCATGTGAGTTCCCAAAGGTATCTGGTGGGCCACTGTGAGTAGCAGAGTGCTGGACTAGATGGACTCTGGTCTGATCCAGCAGGCTCTTTCTTATGTTCTTAACAATCTGCAAAAAGAACCACAGGAGAGGGTAGGGAGAAACAGAAAGTGTTACTGTCCAGTGGCCAATGTGCATTGCCGAGCACCAACAAAGTCTTCATCAACATGTCTAGTGAAATATCCCCATCTTGAGGCCCTGCAGAACTGAGAAAGATCCCACAAAGCCCTGGTCTCCTCAGACAAAGAGCTCCACCAGGCTAGAGCCATTGGTGAAATGAACCTGGCCCCGACTGAGGACAAATGGAGTCAACTTTGACCAGGGACCTCCAATAGGTTTGGAGAACTGGAGCACAACTGTTTTGGAGGGGACATAGAAGGAGAAGCTATTGGCGTCACTGATATTCTGCTTTTCTTCCCATTGGCATATATATAATGCTCCTTGCATCCATTTTACACTCAAAACAGGTGAAGAGAATGTTGAAACTAAGTGCTTGGCCCTAGGTCACCCATTTTTGGAAGTGTGAAGATTTGAACCTAGGTCTCCATATCCTGGTTGGATATTTCACCACTGCACCACACTGAACTTTTTGTGGTGGCTGCTGTCAAAAAGTGATGGGTTGGCAGGTGATTGCTACAGGGATGGGATGAGTGATACAAGTGTTGTGGTACTGAGTCATCTGTTGGTTAATGCCAGGCCTGGCTCAGTGAGTCTTCTCTCCAGGCAAGGGGAGCGGAACAGGCGTGGGCTAGGAGGGCAAAATAGCCCTGGAAAGCATCCTGCCTCCTTCCCATGACTTCACTGATGAAAACCAAGGGTTGAAAAGTGGCATGTTGACGTGGTTGCATAGCAACCACCACAACAATCAACGAGGGCATTCTTTTCTTAAAAGTAAAGGTGTTCCTTCTATTGTTTTAGGGTGTTTTAATTCTCTGCTTCTCTTTCTGTCTCTTTTGGTATTTAAGATTTCACCTTTCTCTACAAACCTGGGACAATTCTCAGGTTTGCTAAAAGGATGTGTCTTGTCTGTCCCTGGTTTCAGCCTCCAGATTTAACTATTCACAATGGTGCCATGTGGAGATTTAAGAATATTGGTTTATATCTATTACAGTAACTCATCCACAAATAAAGACGTGAGTGTTAGGCCCTTTCCCCACTTACCCTTGTCGGAGGGTTGCTGCGCGCAATTCCCAGTGCGCACAATTCCAGGCGCATGCCCCGGCTTCCCCACGACCAAAAGGCGCCATTTGAAAAGGGGCCAGGAATTACGCGCACTGAGGGGGCACGAGAGAGGCAGCGTCAGGGCGGCTGCGTTCTCACCACCCCTGAAGTGGGGAGTGCAGCTGGACCCCACGCTACTTTAGGAGAGTAGCGCGGGGCTTAAGGTAAGTGGGGAAAGTGCCTCTTATGCAGTCAAGTCTCCTCCAGCTTATGGTGATCCTATCAGTGAATGATGTCCAGAATGTCCTGGCATTAACAATCTTGCTCAGGTCTTGCAAACTGAAGACCTTGGCATCTTTTACTGAAACAGTCTTATTTTCCTACTCTCTTCAGTTTTTCCTAGCATTATTGCTATGTCTTGTCTCCTCATTATTTTACTGAACAAATGAAGCTAAAAGTTTCAAACTGATACTTACAAGACTGTCCAGACCCCACTCCTTGGGCCAGGGAGACTGTGGCACCCGTCAATTCTTGCTGTTGCCTGAGCTTGCTTTGTTTAGAGATTAATAGTAGTCATTCTTTTCCTTAACCAGACAGCACTTACAAATACAAATACAAAACCTTTAATGGCATGTAAAGAGTGGTAAAATACAAATTATGAACCAGACAGCACTTGGACCAGAGGTGGGATCCAGCAGGTTCTCACCAGTTCCTGAGAGTGGGTTACTAATTATTTGTGTGTGGCGAGAGGGCGTTACTAATTGGGTTTGCTTTTCCGTCTTCACGCCCTCGCCTCCCCGAGAGGCATACTGCCTTTGAGCGTGAAGGTTCCATATAGCAATTGCGACTAATAATGTAACTCCCTGAACTGGGTTAATCCCTTTCAGGTACTGCAATTCATGGATTCTCAGCCTTTCGTACCTTTTATCTCACCAGTCTCGATCAAAGAACCTGTGTGTTTCACCATTGCTGTGTTCAGATTTGTGAGTTGGGGCATTTTCTATAATGTGATGATGATTTAGAAATGACCTGGTGCAAAAATTTTTTTGGGATCGTGGTGGGTGTGGTGGCTGCCCATGGGGGGGCATCCAACTCGGGTTTTGCCCAGGGCTCAGGTTTGCCTAGGTATGCCTCTGCCCCATTTGCTGAGGGGAGGCTGGCGAGGGAACCTGTTCCTAAAAATTTTGGATCCCACCACTGACTTGGACCCTTATCAGGGTCCCAACCTTGGAGGAGCTGCAGGGCCTGATAATGCTTTCACTTGTGGGGAAAACAGTTAGAGCAGGGGTAGGGAACCTGCGGCTCTCCAGATGTTCAGGAACTACAATTCCCATCAGCCCCTACCAGCATGGCCAATTGGCCATGCTGACAGAGGCTGATGGGAATTGTAGTTCCTGAACATCTGGAGAGCCGCAGGTTCCCTACCCCTGAAAGGGAGAGATGTATAGTGAGAGATATAGGAGGCTCCTTCAAGTGAGAATGTTAGATCCAGCAAAGAAACTCTGGAGTGTACCTGTTTATTTCTCTGAAGTACCTGTTTGTTTCTCTGAAATTCATTTCAGTGAACCTGAGTCTGATTATTGGCAGTCGTCTGTCTGTTTGTTTGTTTGTCGGTCACATTTTTATCCCACCCTATCCGGGAGAGCTCAGGGCAGGTTACAACAAACAGACACAACAAAACATTTAAATATAGCATTAACATTAAAACTAGAAAACACCTGCAACATGTTAAAACAGTGGATTAATGAAAAGTGTATAAAAATAGATGGCTTATTAAAATAATTAAACCATCTCATTCCCATGCTCCCCACCCCCCATTCTGGAGGCCGAGAGGAGATGTAGGAACTGGCTGACTAGCTGGGAAAGGCCTGGTTTTACAAGCCCTGCAGAATGAAACTAGTTCCCACAGGGTTCTAACCTAGGCTGACCAGACGTCCCACTTTTGGCGGGACAGTCCCGCCTTAAAACAATTTTTCAAGTGTCCCAATTTTTGGAAGGCTGCCGCACTGCCTTCTGGGGCACAAGGCAGTGCGGCAGCCTCCCGCACACGCGGTCGCAGGAGCACGGCCTTCTGGGGCACTCCCGTTTCCCGCCCTGTCACAGGGCAGTGCGCTCCTGTGGCTGCGCGCGCGCATGGCCGGCCGCCTACCTGCCTGTCCCGGTTCACAGATGGTCACCTTACTCTAACCTCAGGTTGTAATTTGTTCCACTAGGCCAGAACCAGGGCTGAAAAAGCTCCTGTTGAAGTCAGCCGGATTTATCTCGAGCCGGGGACTGACTAAAGGTTCCCCTCTGATGAGTGGAGGAGCTTTTGAGGGGAAAAGTTGATGGGCACAACATATTGCTCCCGGACAAGGAGCAAGGCACCCCACAACTAGTGGGAAATGGACCAAACCTGCCCTAAATGGCACTGGGGGGCAAGTTGTATGGAGAGGCACACTATGTTCGTTTTAGTGGCTTATCTGGGCCTTTCTTCATGCAACTACAGTTAAAGAACAGTTCAAACAAATGGATGCCTGCCAGGGGTGGGATTCAAATAATTTAACAACCGGTTCCGACGGTGGGATTCAAATAATTTAACAACTGGTGGTTTTTTACAAGCACCATTTTAACAACCGGTTCTGCCGTAGTGGTGCGAACCTGCTGAATCCCACCACTGATGCCTACCCAACGACCAGGCCCGTAGTAACACATATCAATTCCCAGTTTCTTTCAAGTAGCTTTATCCATCTCCCCGATTGTATTGTGGGATGATTGGCATGGCTTAGGGCAGGGGTAGGGAACCTGCGGCTCTCCAGATGTTCAGGAACTACAATTCCCATCAGCCTCTGTCAGCATGGCCAATTGGCCATGCTGGTAGGGGCTGATGGGAATTGTAGTTCCTAAACATCTGGAGAGCCGCAGGTTCCCTACCCCTGGCTTAGGGGGTTCATTTATGTATGCCTGCGTAGCTTCAAACGCGTTGCTGGAATATTTTTTTTTTAAGATAGAAAAGTGTCTCTGTGTGAAGGTGGTCGAATCCCCACTTGAAATTTGCACGCAGATCCAAACCTGTTCGTGGTGAAACCGTGTCCTATTCATCGGAGTTTCTTCCTCCCCACCACAGCGAGCACACAGCAGACACACCCGGTTGCAGACTCTTAGCAATCCCCACTACCAGGCGAGCTCGCTTCGCCGGTCTCCCCTGATTGGCTGGCGTGCCTTGATGGGCCGGGACCTTTTCCCCCTGCGGAAACGTACATTCTAGGGGTGTAATAAAAAAAACCAGCGTGTAAAAGTTTAACGTTTAACTGTGCAAACACCTGCCTTCCATTGAGGACCTGTATACTGCACGGGTCAAAAAAAGGGCTGTGAAAATATTTACTGACCCCTCGCATCCTGGACATAAACTGTTTCAACTCTTACCCTCTAAACGTCGCTACAGAGCACTGCACACCAAGACAACTAGACATAAGAACAGTTTTTTCCCGAATGCCATCACTCTGTTAAACAAATAATTCCCTCGATAATGTCAAACTATTTATTATATATTTATTATATAATTACTGCACTACTTTTTTCATCATTCCTATTACCCATCTCCTCCCAATTATGACTGTATGACTATAGCCTGTGCTGACATTTCATTTTATTTTATGATTTTACATTTTATGTTTTTATTACTATTGATTGTTTCCTGATTGCTTACTAGACCTATATGACAATCATTAAGTGCTGTACCTTATGATTCTTGACAAATGTATTTTCTTTTATGTACACTGAGAGCATATGCACCGGAGACAAATTCCTTGTGTGTCCAATCACACTTGGCCAATAAAGATTCTATTCTTCCATTCTATTCTATTCTATTCGTTACCTGTGTAAACCATGAACGATTCAAAGTTACGCGTTTGACTGTTTAATGTTTGCATCCCCTTCTGCTGGCCGATCGCAAAAGCAGAAATGAAACCAAGGAAAGGCTGCGTGTGCATCGCAGTGCTGATTGGTTGCCCAAATTCTGCGTCACACTCCAGGGCGGGAAACGGGTCAGGGTTTCAACCCTCATCCCTCCCCTCGGATCAGCTCTGAACCGTGTTAGTGGGGTCTGTGCCACTTGCAACCAGGTCCTGCCGGAACGTGGATAAACGCGGAGAACAAGCGCCAGAAACGGAATCTGCCACGCAAGCCATGGGGAGGTCGTCCCTCAAACCTGGTTAGTTTGTGTTCTGAAACCTGGCTAAGACGGTAGTGGGGATTCAACCGGTGTGACAGCAACCCTGATTGTTCTGTCCACTGCACCAGCTAATTATTACAACAGCATGATAAAAAACCACATCAATACACTCATTAAAACAACAGCACCAAAAATGCATAGATAAATCAAAGCACGGTAAATTAGAACTCAAGGCAGGCAGGCATGAAGGGCCATTGAGTTGGATTGTAAGCCTCCAGCTTGGGTCTCAGAATCTCAACTCGTTTCCAGATTAGGATCAGCTTCCCTTTGGCTGCTTCGGAAGATGAACCCTCTGGCATCACACCCAGCTGATGTCCTTCCTCTCCCTCTGCTCCATCCTCATATTTTTTAGGAATTTCCCACCCCAGAGCTGGCCACCCAACAACTGAGGGAATGACAAACAAAACAAAAGAAAAATACTTCATGTGCTGGTGTAAGGCATTGATATACTCTGTTTAACATAAAGATGTTAGTTCGGTCAGTCGAGGTGTAGCTGTTGAGTAAATTGTATACTTCTGCATTAGAATATAGTCCCAAACGAATATGAGAATTATTATTCATTTTTATCAGTGGTGCGATCCAAACATTTTAGTAACAGGTTCCCATGGTGGTGGGATTCAAACTGTGGCGTAGCGCCAATACGACTGAGCGGGGCATTCTGGGGGCGTGGCGTTCCTGGGCGGGGCTGTGGCAAGGATGCAGCCACTGCACTGGTCCTTGGGCGGGAACGAATGCACGCAGGCGCAGGCTGCCACGCACACCGGTGCACCTCCTGCTAGACTGCTTCAAGTTCTGCGCGCTGCTGCTGAGAGGAGGGGCGTAACTAAGGCAAAAATCACGTGGCAAAATCACCAATTAGTAACCCCCTCTCAGCACACACAAATAATTAGTAACCTACTCTCGGGAACCTGTGAGAACCTGCGGGATCCCACCTCGTATTATTATGCACTGCCTCTGCCTTTGTCAAAACCACTATTTTCTGCATTATCGAACTTCGATATAACAGCATTTATGCCAAAATATACTTTTATTTTCAAACGGCAGTGGGGGAGCAGTGCTAGTAGCACCCAGGCGGAGCGCTCTACAACAAAGAAGGTCCGGCATCTTTGTTTTGAGGTGGAGGAATACATAATATACTAACATCTTCATGTGAAACAGACTATTATAGAAAGGTACAGGTTAATATTTCTGAGGAAGTAGTTCCATGATTTTAGTGCTATGACCAATAAAGCTACCTTCATGACCAAAGCTACCTTCATGACCATTTAGTGCTATGACCAATAAAGCATACCTTCATGACCTTGTGAGAGTTGGTGGTTGGTGGTCCTCCAGGTACATTGGTGCTTCATGTTCCTGGACACATACCAAAACTTACAGATGGGCAGGTTAGAAAATCCGGCAAGGAGCCAATGGGGCAAATAATGGATCCACTGTTTAGAAGTTTCATGGAAATATTTGCTGCTGGAAGTCTATCCTTCTAGCTCAGGGGTGTCCAACTCTGGTGCTTCAGATGCTCATGGACTACAATTCCCATCAGCATCTGCTGTCATGCCCAACTGGCCATGCCAGCAGGGGCTGATGGGAATTGTAGTCCATGAACAACTGAAGCGCCAGAGTTGGACACCTCTGTCCTAGCTCCTACATTTTTTATTCCATTTTTACTCCAAGATACTCTGGGCAACACTAGCATGGCCAGTCTAGGGTTGGAAAATCCCTGGAGAGTTTGAGGCGGAGCCTGTGGTTGTTCTCCAACCTGCTTTGCTGCAGTGTTTTGAGAAAGAATGCAGGAAAGCCTGGGTGGTTGCCACGTGGATGGAAAGTTCAGATTTTCCTGCCCACACACAGACATTTTCCTCAGCCCTATCCTTGCCATTTCCTTCCCATGCCACGTTTGTTCATTTTAACTGGCAATTAAATATCATTAGATTGATAAAAAAAACATTATAACAATATATTGTCGAAGGCTTTCACGGCCGGAATCACTTGGGTGCTGTGTGGTTTCCGGGCTGTATGGCCGTGTTCTAGCAGCATTCTCTCCTGACGTTTCGCCTGCATCTGAAGATGCCAGCCACAGATGCAGGCGAAACGTCAGGAGAGAATGCTGCTAGAACACGGCCATACCATCCCGGAAATCACACAGCACCCAAGTGATTCCTGCCGTGAAAGCCTTTGACAATACATTGAACATCTCTACGGGGAGAAATTGTTCCAAGACACACGTGGAGATTACTGGAAGGAAACTACTGAGCTCAGGAAAGCACATCTCTACTGTGTTCTCTAACCTTTTTTCTACGCTGCAGAGAGACAGGTACTATCCCATCATTCCTTGCAGCCAAAAGGACTTTCAAAAAAACCTGCCACAGGCTTACACAGCATCTATAACCGGCTTAGAACGTGACAGCTTTTACGTGAGAGAATCCAATAACTCCGATCCATAAAGGGGAACTTGCAAGAAGCGAGGAGACAGGGAGTTATTATTCCTTCATATCAATACCAGCCAAAAGATGAGCACACAAGACTGGGGTAAAATTGACAACTTCATCTACAGCAAAATGGAGAAAGATATGGCTTACCACACTAAAAGACAGAAACAAGATCCTCTGAAGATGCCAGCCACAGATGCAGGCGAAACGCCTGGAGAGAATGCTGCTAGAACACGGCCATACAGCCCGGAAACCACACAGCACCCAAATTATAACAATACATGTGACAAAATCTCTGAATTTCCAGCTTTTAAAAAAGTAAACTTATTGTGCCTTTTTGTTGTGTAGATATAAGGGAAAAGGCAGATGTCCGTCATGAAAGGTATTTGTTGCAGCCATATTATGGGGACTCCAAGCAAATGAGAAGAAGCTGGTTTTTCATTGCCTTTCTCTACAGGGTCTTTTTTGGTAGTCTGCCCTCCAAGTACGGACCCTGTTTAGCTTCTGAGATGTTACAAGATCAGGCTACGCCATGCTGACTTTCCTCCTAGGTATTACATAGTTACTTAAAAAAAAAGAAACTGGGAATGTAGTGAACCTAGCTGAAACACAGTACTTGAAGAATGATCATATAAAGAGGATGGTGAGGAGATATTTTCTGTTTCCCCAAAATGTAGGACCGGAAGTGATGGATTGACATTAACTCAAAAGAGAACGCCAGCCACAGATGCAGGCGAAACGTCAGGAGAAAATGCTACTAGAACACGACCATGGACATAGGTAACGGGGGCGGGGGGTACTCGGGTTTGAACCCCCCCATTCATGTCTGAAGCTCCGCCCCTCCATTTGTAGGTTTTAAAACATTTTAGTGATTTTTCGGTTTTTGGCCTGCAGGGGGCGCATTGTTTGGGTTAGCAACACCAAACTTTCAGGGATTGTTTGGGGGACTCTCCTGATGATACTAACCGGGTTTGGTGAGGTTTGGTTCAGGGGATCCAAAGTTATGGACTCCCAAAGGGGGTGCCCCATCCTCCATTGTTTCCAATGGGAGTTAATAGAAGATGGGGGCTACACTTTGAGGGTCCATAACATTGGACCCCCTGAACCAAACTTCACCAAACCTGGGTGGTATCATCAGGAGAGACTCCTAAAGATACCCTGAAAGTTTGGTGCTTCTAGCTTAACAATTGCACCCCTGACAGCAGGCACCCCCCAAATTTCCCCAGATTCTCCTTCTAAATCCACCCCCTTCAGCATGGATTTAAAGGGAGAATCTGAGGTCCTCAGTTTAGAAGAAGAAGAGTTTGGATTTATATCCCCCTTTCTCTCCTGTAGGAGACTCAAAGGGGCTTACAATCTCCTTGCCCTTCCCCTCTCACAACAAACACCCTGTGAGGTAGGTGGGGCTGAGAGAGCTCCGAGAAGCTGTGACTAGCCCAAGGTCACCCAGCTGGCGTGTGTGGGAGTGCACACGCTGACCTGGTTCCCCAGGCAAGACTCCACAGCTCAGGTGGCAGAGCAGCGAATCAAGCCCAGTTCTCCAGATTAGAATGCACCTGCTCTTAACCACTACGCCACTGCTGATCACGAGAGGGAGAGTAGGTAGGGATGACCTCAGTGCTCAGCTCTCATGGCCCTTTCTTACACGTCAGGAGGCAGTTATCCTACAGATCAGATTGGCAGGGATCCTTCCTCTGGGCATGGAGCAGGGATTACTGGGTGATCTGTGTGTGGGGTTTGTTGAAAATTTCTGGCACTGTGCAGGGAGTTGGACTAGATGGCCCTGAAGGTCCCTTCCAACTCTATGATTCTATGCTTGTATGATTCTATCGGACTGATGTCACTCCAAAACAATTACATTTGCTAATTAGGGATTTTTTTTCTCAAGCTCAAGAAATGGTATTTACTTACCATGCCTATAGTCTGTTATCTATCTATCTATCTATCTATCTATCTATCTATCTATCTATCTATCTATCTATCTATCTATCTATCTGTCTGTCTGTCTGTCTGTCTGTCTGTCTGTCTGTCTGTCCGTCCGTCCGTCCGTCCGTCCGTCCGTCCGTCCGTCCGTCCGTCCGGTTCCGATCGAGGTTCGGTTACACCGTCCGGTCTCGTCCGTCCGTCTGGTCTGTCAATTGTCTCGTCTGTCTGATCTGTCACGGTCTCCGTCCGTCCGATCCCGTCCGTCTCGTCCGTCCGTCTCGTCCACAGTCTCATTCATTCACAATTCGTCTCGGCTCTACCACTGTCTGTCTGTCCTGTTTATTTTTTTTGGTTTATAAACCGCTTCTATCCCTAAGGGAGGGCTCTGGGCGGTGCACAGCTTATCGATAGTATACACAATTACAATAGGGTTCACTGGCCAGGTGACCACACAACCATCAATATAATAACTAAAATCCATTAAAATCTATTAAAACAGCGGTTAACCTAACAATGACAGGCGTCCTATAGCCCAGTTCATTAAAATCTCCCCAAAAAGAAGAAGGAGAGGCCAGACTCCTCTCTAGGAGGGTAACATAGATGGAACCAGAATTAATATGGTAAATAAGTGCATAAAGCATGGGGGGGGGTGCTGTTGGCCTAGTGCACAGCGGAAGGACTAGGTGCCAACTCACCCTTGCTAGAACAGGAGGTAACTGCTTGCAGTATAAGAAAAAGAAACACTCAGACAGTAGATTTAGTTCCAACAGGAATACTTTATCTCTTGTTTCTCAAAGGAACAAAAATAACAATAACTATCCACTCTCTACTCTGACAACAATCTGAGCCCGAACCTGAAGGTGAAGGAGAGGTACTGAATTGGGTATGCAGTCTTCTTATATAGTTTTGTCCAGCCAAATCATTAGCTAGATGATTTAATCATCCTGGCCTGTGACCTTTTCACTTCTGCTGACTGTTACATGCCAATCACTGCAGACCCAGACAGAGAGGCTCCGACCTTGCTACAGTTCTAGTTGACTGTTACATGCCACCCAATTTCTAAGACTCCAGACAGAGAGGTTCGACTCTTACAATTCTGCTTGACTGTTACATTCCAGTCATTTCTAGACCAGCATATGACCACCTTGCATTTTTCAATATCCTGACACACCCCCCTTCCTCATATCTGGTTGGAAATGTTGCCCTTCATTCATATAATATTTACAAAACAAAATAATTACAAACAAAAAAGTCATTCACATTATTTACACTCATTACATAGTTAGTACATAGTCAGTACACAGAGTTACTTATTTCACTCACTTTGTACAGAGTCTCATGCCAAATTGTACATCTGCTAAACCCAAACCAAACACTGGAAGCCATTATGTTTTTTGTATTGGTAATGTGGCTTTGTTAAGATAGCGTCGGCTAGTGTTTGCAGATGATTCACGAGTACTGCAACTTAATCATATTTGACTGTATCAGTTGTTTTACATTTTGGAATTTCACAGCTACATGTTTAGTACGACTTCTAAAGGTTTTTACAATTTCGCTTCGCCATGGCTATACATGTCTGTGAGTCTTCAAAACCTGCTATAGGTTGTTCTGCTATTTCTCACCCAGGTCTTTTTAGCAACTACGCATAACCTATTGTAGCTCATTGCATGCCCTCATTAAGAGCCGCGATACCTCTGCCTCAGCAGTTGAAGTGGCAACCGTTGTTTGTTTCCTCAGATCTCCAACAAATCGGATGGCTGCCATATTGCATATAATAACCACTCACTGACTTACATCCCGAAGGTCCTCTGCAAATGAGCTTCGTCCGATTACACTACTAAGTCCTTGTTGTTTTGGTTAGAAAAGTGTAAACCATAGTTAGCAGTTCCCTCTAAGTAACTAATTACTCTTTTAGCCCCGCCAGTCTTTTCTCAGTAGGTTTTGCAACTGTTCTACTGACAAACCTACAGCAAAGTTTTGTCTGGTCTTGTCCAGTTAGCAGTAATGCAGCAGGCTGCACAATTAAGGAACCATATAGGTCTTGCCTTTCCAAAATGCTTTGTTGTTATCTTGCACTTACAAAAATCAGCTACCATTGGGTTTATGAAAGCACTTTGGCATCTTGCAGACCAGCTTTTGTATGACAGTACCCTCTATCTTTTGTTTTGTGTAATGAAACACATCCCTTCTTTTCAGATTTATCTGACTTGGATACTCCAGGTATTGCTTTTAGATACCCCAAGTCTTTTCTTTAGGCTGAAGTGTTTACTCAACTCAGGTGTAAAGTTGTTTGATTTGGTTGTCTGTTTTGCAACCACACAGAGATCATCAACATAAATCATCAAAATGATACATTTCATCACCAGTACCTCTATGGTATATATACACGGAGCATCGGCCACGCTTTAGTCAAATTTCATTTCACATAATGCTTTGTATGCACCTGTTCCAACATCTGGCTGACTGTTTCCTTGCCCTGCAGACAAAGCTTTGTTGAGCTTATAACCTTTATCCAACTTGTTCATGCTTCATAACCTGGTGCTTGCTTCATGTATATGGTCTCTTGCAAATCTGCATTTAAATAAGCTGTTTCTAAAATCAAAGTGCCTCATTTTAAAAGTCTCTTTGCTCAGCCAGAGCAATCACTAACTCATGGATTCTGCCTTTTGCAGTGGGTGCATAAAGTCCTGATCATAACTGTCAAACTTTGTTTGAGAGAAGCCTTGTGCTTACTAATCTTGCTTTTATATTTGTAAGTCCCATCGGGCATATGGGTTTACATGTATACCCATCATCTTGCACCTAAGGATCGGGCTTATCAGTAGGTTTATCAGCAATGCTAAACACTTTAAGTCTACCAAGGATTCAAACCCCATTGTCCATAGCCTGATCTCCCATTTTTTTTTCCTGTTCCTCAGGTGGACATTCTTAACATATCATGGAACCTGTGGTTCTCTGGTCCCTTTAATTAAGTACACTCTCACCTCTCTTGTACCATAAACCTTTTTGGTGGTATGCCTTTATTTGCTCTCTTTTTTTTTTCTGATCTACCGTGGTATAGCTTATTTCTCCAGCTTGCCTAGCCCTCCCTCTCCTACTGGCTTCCTTCCCATCACTATCACTGTTCTCCTGTTGTTGCTTAAGGCTCTGAGCAGATGTGTGACCTTGAACAGGGGAGCGGGGGTTGTGTGCTGTCACTAGGGTACTGTGTCATGGCTTACTCATGGTAAGAACACTTCAGAGTTTTGATGCACATGTTCCCAACCTGCATGCTTTTTTCAAAGTTGGCACTAAGTGTGAGATAGCAATTCTTTTCCATGACCTAAATGAAATCTTAGCCTTTTGCATTTAAGCGATATCCTACAAACGAAGCTCCCTGCTATTTCTTTTGTCCTTTTTTCGTTTCAAGTATACCTCGGGAATGAGGGACGCTAGCAAAACTCCCAAATATTCTAAAGGTGTTTCAGGAAGCTGCCTTTGCACCAAACATTCTGAAAATGGTGTTTCATTGATACTTTAAACCCACAACCTGTTTATTACATGTGTGGCAGCCAAGACAGCCTCTCCCAGAAATGGAATGGAACCTTAGCATCATTTATCATGCAATCCCGCATTGCTTGAAGAATGCCTAGTCTCCCCTCTCAGCCACTTGCATTTTCAGCCGAGACTGAACGGATTTGTTCTCCCCTGTGGCTACTACCTTTCTGTTGTCAATATATGTTTGGAATTTGTTCCCCATGGAACTCACCTTACTCTGTCAGGATTGGGCAAGCCACGCTGCTTGTGAGGGAACCTCCGCTCAATCATTGAGACTCCATTCCCAAACCTTGTAAAGGCTTCTATCCTTAGATTTCAACATATAAGCAGTAAGAATATCTGCTATAATCATCCAATCAGCAGAATATATATATACATTGCACTCCTTTGCTTGATTGGAAAAGGACCAGCTAAGTCTGTATGGGATAGTTCAAATGGTCTTTCCATTTGTCTGTAGTTCTTTTAGGGGATTGGATAGGATTTCACCTTAACCCCACTACAGACTGAAATAGTCTAGGAACAAGCTGGTAAGGCTTTACACTCAAATCCACATACTTTTGCCAACTGCTTGATGGTGGCAAAACTTGCATGTCCTAGGACTCTGTGAAGATAGTGCACACAATCATCATGTATATAGGCTTATTAGCTAGACTTGTTGAAACATTCATTTACATTTTTTCTATTTTGCCCTTTATCAAATATAACATACATTTTGTCGCAGAGTGTACTCTTTGCACACTCTGCGTCATTCTGCCATACTGTACAACCCTGTCTATCAAATATAGTTTTGTACCCTTTGTTCAGCTAAACTTTGGGACGCTTCAACAACAAACAAAATCCAGTCCAGGGACACAACTACATTTTGCAACTTCTTTTTTACCTAGGCATGGTATGCAGGCAGTTCCCTGCAGCGTAACAGCAGCTGGTGATCCATCATTAGGCCAAGCTGACATGCTTCACACTTGCCTTGGACTCCTCAGTCAATAGGTGATGAGCATTTACGACATGCTCCTGAGCAGGCAGAGTCCAAGAGCCAGATGGGTTGGTTTCTCTCTGGACATCGGTTCTCAGCAATGCCGCCAAGTAGTGCTCCTTGCTTTCCTTCTCCCCGTTGTCCTTTAGCTGGCCCCTCTTCTTTCCCCTTCTGTGGGTATCTCCTCGGAGAAGATGATTAGTAGAGCCACAACGGAAACAACGAACTGCATATGACCTTGGACAGCAGTTCAGGAAAGTTGGTTTCACTTTTGCCTCTGGAAACAGCAGGCTTTCCTCTGGCACTGTGGGCTTCAAGGCAAAACTCTCTTTGTTCTGGAGCTCCAGAAGCCCGTGCGGTCACATAGTCTAGAAGTCAAATCATCTTCCTTTATGCTCTGCATACTACAGTATCAAAATTGTCCCAGCCGTATCACACATCTAGGGAAGATAGCACAATATAGGCCCCTATGCTGTTCAGTGCGAAAGTCATGCCTCTGTCTTCCAGCCTCGACGCACAGTGTACGACATGGCTGTTTGGACATGGCTGGCTACATTTTCACCCTCCTTCAGCTTCGAAATTAGGTATAAACGCCTGGTCAAGATTACCTTGGAACCAGCAGTCTATGCCTGGTACAGGTCCTTCAACACCTTCCAGCAGTCAGTAGTTTCTCTCAGCAGCCCGGTGAGATAGATGAGCTGGGAGTTTTCCACAGCCAACATTATGGACGCTTTGCCCTGGCACATCTGCCCTCTGCTCTGCTGCTGTGCTCTGGGTTCGGTGGGGTCTCGACTACAGCCCATAAATCTTCACTTGCATATAGAAAGCTCTGCATTTTCACACACTCCATGCTAGAGTAGTTCCCCGTAGTCAGCCGCTCAAAAGGCAAACTGCACATGGTGGATGCCATGCATGGTCAATAATTGCCTCGACACTCTCTAAAGCTTCAGTGGGTTAGGATACTGGATTGCCCATAACCAAATTGTTGGCCTAGTGTACAGCGTGAAGGACCAGGGTGCCAACTCACCCTTGCTAGAACAGGAGGTAACTGCTTGCAGTATAAGAGAGGAAAAAGAAACACTCAGACAGCAGGATTTAGTTTCCAACAGAGAATTACTTTTATCTCTCTTGTTTCTAAAGGAACAAACAAAAAAAATAACAATAACTATCCAATTTCTACTCTGACAACAATCTGAGAGCCCGAACCTGAAGGTGAAGGAGAGGTCCTGAAGTGGGTATGCAGTCTTCTTATATAGCTCTTTTGTCCAGCAAATCATTAAGCTAGGGGATGATTTAATCATCCCTGGCCTGTGACCTTTTCACTTCTGCTGACTGTTACATGCCAATCACTGCAGACCCAGACAGAGAGGCTCCGACCTTTACAATTCTGCTGACTGTTACATGCCAATCACTGCAGACCCAGACAGAGAGGCTCCGACCTTTACAATTCTGCTGACTGTTACATTCCAGTCATTCTAGACCAGCATATGACCACCTTGCAATTTTCAATATCCTGACAGGTGCGCCACTCAGCGACTGGACACTCCAAAGGCCTGGTGGAACAACTCAGTCTTGCAGGTCAAATTGTGTTCAAGCTGAATGGGCCAAATGAACCAAATGTGTACAATCTATGGAAGGACCTCTTGAAACATGCTTATGTAACCCCCATGCTCAGAATGGGTTGACCCAGAAAGGGGTGGAGACTCAAAGCAGCAAGAGAAGGCTGCAGAGCTCATGTAGTTGAAGGAGACAAGGCTACCAGACTCGGACTTGGGTTTGTATAAGCCCTTAACACCTTGTTAAGGTAACTGCAATGTTGTCGGGAACTACTGGGAAGGTGGTAGTTTGTTTTTGCTATGTTGTAAATGTTGGAGTTTATTGTTTTGTGGTTGTAATGGGTGAGAGTTCTCCTGGAAACCTTCATCATGTTGAATCCTGTTCATCAAGCCCTTGGAGTCTTCAGGAGCCAACCCACTTGCAAAGAAGAATTGGACTTGGCAGTATCAGTAGACTGCAAATAAAAGGACTTGAAAATGCAACCTGAACAGGACCTTGAAGTGTGATGTTAAATGTTGATGTTATATGTTAAGAAAGTAAACCATTTTGTTTTTAAAATTTTGTTGTTGCCAACTCATTCCAAGTTCTGCCCCACAGAACCCACAGATAGAGGTTACACTTACACGCATACAGCACATGAAAATAGAACCAATCTATTGTACTGTGAAAAGTATCTGGAAGATCAGAGGTCAAACACCATTTTTGGAATGAAGCTTACGCAGTGAACTTGGGGCAGTCGCTCTATCCTACTCCTCGTCTACGCCCAAGCGTTTCTGGAGAGGTGAAAAGGGGAAGGGAAAAATAAATAAGTAAACGAATGAATATTTGCTGACTTCCAAAGCAACTAGAGGAAATGCTCCGCGGCAGCAATGCAACACCTTGTCCATTTGTTTGTCTTTTTGCTAGAGGACACAAAGCAATCTGCATCCAAATTTGATTTTTGAATTCCATCTAGCAAGAACTGGTGAGGCACCATACTGGCGTGAGTGTCCATGCGTAATAACAGCAGGCTGAGGAGAGAGATGGGATTGTTGAGGAGAGGAATGGAATTGGAGACACAGTGTGGTGAGTTGGACTAGGACAGGGGTCTGCAACCTGCAGCTCTCCAGATGTTCATGGGCTACAGTTCCCATCAGCCCCTGCCAGCATGGCCAACTGAACATCCATGAACATCTGGAGAGTCACAGGTTGCAGACCCCTGGACTAGGAATTGGGAAATTTGGATTTAGAATTCCACCTCGGCTCTCTGGGTGACTTTGACCCACCCACACACACAGGGTGGTTGTTAGAATAATATGGAGGACACCAGGGCCCTTTCTGCATGGATCAATAAACACGGGTTAAGGGGAGGGGACTTCACACAGATTTGCCAGTGAGCACAGCTTTGCGCTAGTGATCTTCCCATCCCCCATGACCAGCCTTCCCTCTCCCTTGCATTGGTTTGCATGCCTTCCCCCTTGCCCCCCTTCCATTTTCCCGGCTGCTTCAAGTTAAAGAAAAGAAGTTCACTCACATGGGCTTAGCAAAAATACACCGATGTCTGCCTTTCATGTTGATAGGTGATAATTTGGCATAATAAAATCAGAGAGCATTTGGAAATAACAAGCCTCTCTGTCCTCCAGCATCAGCAGCAGGAAGTTGCGGGGGGGGGGAAGAATATTGGCTCTAGGAAGGCTCGGGCACCATACCCCTTCTTTGACAGCATGTGGTCTGGGAATTGCTTTGCTCTTTCATTTTTTTTTGGGGTGGGGGGTGTAGTGAGATCTGTGTCTTTAAGAATAAGTGCCTTTAAGATCTGTGCCTAAGAATCACTTGATGGCTGGAGTTAAGACAACCAGGCCTGGAGAGTTCTCTATAGAAAAACTGCATGCCCAGAAGGGAGTGCCTTCTCACATGTAAATAGAAAAACATGAGGCAACCCCTCTGCAAGCCCAGTGCACACTGAAGAGCCCATGAAGATCCCCAAGGTAAGTGTTCTATGTGCAATGGGCCATAATTTTGGATAAAATGGAAATCCTAATGCAATAATTCCCCTTCAAAAATTAGACTTGGTAATTTGGAACACTATTGTGGTAAATTTAAAGATGAATAACCAAATCATTTTTAATAGAGTCGGCAATGAACAGTTGGAGAAGCTGAGCCAGAGGCCAATTTCACCTCTAGCTTAAGTATGACAGTAACAAGCTTAGTGTCATCCATGCATATCTGAGCAATTCAAATGCGTAGGCTAATTGGGAAGTGTTTCAAAACCACCATGTAAATGTCTAATGAACTGTGCATTACTGCATATTCCACCCCCTTGCCAAAAGAACAACAGCTCGGTCACGTTGACTCACAGTATACGCTTCAGCATATTTCAACATGTTCTGTTTACCTTGATATATATATATTCAGCTTTATATACATATATTCATCAAATCATGCATTTCAGTGGATGAGATGACATCCAATCATGTATGTTTAATGTTTTTTTCAGAATTTCTCCTTTGATCTTCCCCAATTAAAACCAGATTAGCCCATTCACATATATGACAAATGTACACAGGGGAAGCAACACAGCTCCCTGCTTTAACACTTCATCCAGTCAGAAGTGACTATGTGAACATGAGTAATTCATCCTAAATTGTGCTAATTTAGCAGTGGAGCAGCAGTGGCGTAGTGGCTAAGAGCAATGGCTAAGAGCTAGGTGCACTCTGATCTGGAGGAACCAGGTTTGATTCCCAGCTCTGTGGCCTGAGCTGTGGAGGCTTATCTGGGGAATCCAGATTAGCCTGTGCACTCCCACACACGCCAGCTGGGTGACCTTGGGCTAGTCACAGCTTTTCGGAGCTCTCTCTGCCCACCCACCTCACAGGGTGTTTGTTGTGAGGGGCGAGAAGGGAAAGGAGATTGTAAGACCCTTTGAGTCTCCTACAGGAGAGAAAGGGGGGATATAAATCCAAACTCTTCTTCTTCTAATTGTTGAAGGACCTTTGAATCCCTGAGATGAAAAAAAACCAAGTGGTCCCAAGTGGCATGATGGAATTGTGTGCTTCCAGGGCTCAGAATATGAACTTTGACACCTAGTATGGTAAGGGCCCCCAACCTTGTAATGGTTGGGGAGTGGTGTAGTGGTTAGGAACAGTGAATTCCTCCACTTTCCTACGAGTGGTGGACTCTTATCTGATGAACTGGATCTGTTTTCCTGCTCCTGCACATGAAGCCTGCTGGGTGACCTTGAACTAGTCACAGTTCTCTCTGAACTCTCTCAGCCCCACTTCCCTCACAAGGTGTCTGTTGTGGGGAGGAGAAGGGAAGGAGTTTGTAAGCCACTCTGAGACTCCTTGTAGTTGAGAAAAGCCGGGTACAAATCCAAACTCCTCTTCTTCTGTGGGCATATGTGGGATTCTGTGGGCATATGTGGGATTCTGACACAAAGGGGTGGGTGAAACCACAAAATGGCTGTGATAAGAGGTGGAGATGACCACAAAATGTGAGGGAGTGAGGTCGGTCAACTGCTACTGAAGCAACTTTAAAAGAAATCTATATAGCCATTGACAATATCCAATGGCCAATCAGAAACCTTGCTGGACAAAAGCCCCTCCTGACCCCACCCATTTTCTTGGCAGGTCCCAAGTGTTTTACGACAGGAAATGACCGTGCAACACGAGCATGGTGTAGTGGTTAAGACAGGTGGGCACTGATCTGGAGAACCAGGTTTGATTCCCCACTATTCCACGTGAGCAGCAGACTCTTATCTGGTGAACTGGAATTGTTTCCCTTCTCCTCCCCACAAAGCCTGCTGGGTGACCTTGGCCTAGTCACAGTTCTCTCTGAACTCTCTCAGCCCACCCCCACCTACCTCATAAGGTGTCTGTTGTGGGGAGAGGAAGGGAAAGAAATTTATAAGCAACCTTGGGTCCTATAAGGATGTTCCTGTGAGAAAAGTGGGGTATAAATCCAAACTCTTCTTCCAAAATGGCGAGGAGCAGAGGTGGGATCCAGCAGGTTCTCACAGGTTCCCGAGAGTAGGTCACTAATTATTTGTGTGTGCCGAGAGGGGATTACTAATTGGTGATTTTGCCACACGATTTTTGCCTTAGTTATGCCCCTCCTCTCAGCAGTAGCGCGCAGAACTTGAAGCAGTTTAGCAGGAGGTGCACCGGCGTGTGTGGCAGCCTGCGCTTGCGTGCATTTGTTTCCTGCCCAAGGACTGGCACAGTGGCTGCATCCTTACCACAGCCCCGCCCAGGAATGCCCCGCCCCTGGATTGCCTGGCCATGCCCCCCGCCCAGCCCCATTGGCGCTACGCCACTGTTTGAATCCCACCACCATGGGAACCTGTTACTAAAATTTTTGGATCCCACCACTGGCTAGGAGGCATTTGTTGATTTTCTGTTTGACAAAACAGATCCATTTATGGAGAGGAATTTTAGTTGCTTTGTGTCAGCAGAGAGGGAGATGTTGTGGCTCAGAGGCCAGGCATGCAGAAGGTCATGGTTCAATGTTCGGCATCTTTAGTTAAAAGGATCTGGAGAGCTGCTGCTGGTTTGAGCAGAGAATATTAACCCTTTATGGACCAAGGCTCATTCCGCACACGCAGAATAACACACTTTCAAACTGCTTTCAGTGCTCTTTGACGCTGTGCGGAATGGCAAAATCCACTTGCAAACAGTTGTGAAAGTGGTCTGAAAACGCATTATTTTGCGTGTGCGGAAGGGGCCCAAGATTCCTATTCAGTATAAGGCAGCTGCCCAGGTGTGTGAATTCACTCTTTTTTAAATGGCAGCATTCCCTTATATGTGCCCTTTCATGTGCACATGTAAAGTGCCATCAGGTGGCAGCCAACTTATGGCAACCCCATAGGACGTTTAAGGCAAGCAATGTTCAGAGGTGGTTTGCCATTGCCTGCCTCTCCATAGCAATGCTGGGTATCATTGGTGGTCTCCCATCCAAGAACTAATCAGGGCCAACCCCGCGTAGCTTCTGAGGTCTTACAAGATCTGGCTAGTCTGGGCCAACCAGGTCAAGGCACCACTTGTAGGCGGTTTGCCATTGCCTGACCTCTGCATAGAAACGCTGGACATTCCTGGTGGTCTCCCATCCAAGGACTAACCAGGGTCAACGTTGCTTAGCTTCTGAGATCTGTCAAGATCTGGCTAGCCAGGGCCATCCAGGTCAAAGCAAGAGACATTCAAAGATGGTTTGCCATTGCCTACCTGTGCATTGCGACCCTGATATTTCTTGGTGGCAGATGCGTAGCGGCAATGGGGACATCTGGGGCGACTTCAGTGGTGGGATCCAAACATTTTAGTAACAGGTTCCCATGGTGGTGGGATTCAAACTGTGGCGTAGCGCCAATGGGGATGGGCGGGGCATGACGGGGGCGGGGCGGGCATTCCGGGGGCGGGGCACTCCTGGGCGGAGCTGTGGCAAGGATGCAGCAGCTGCGCTTGTCCTTGGTCGGGAAACGAATGCATGCAGGCACAGGCTGCCACGCCCCCGGAATGCCCGCCCCGCCCCCGTGCACCTCCTGCTAGACTGTTCAAGTTCTGCGCACCACTGCTGAGAGGAGGAGAGTAACTAAGGCAAAAATCACTTGGCAAAATCACCAATTAGTAACCCCCTCTCGGCACACACAAATAATTAGTAACCTACTCTCGGGAACCTGCTGGATCCCACCTCTGGGTGGCTTGCCTTGGATGCCGCCATTGCCGTCACATGTCGGGGGTGGGGCAGGGGCGGGAGGGTGTGCATGGGCAGTTCATACCCCGGGAGCAGTTTCCCCTCTCTTTGTCACTGCTTGGTGGTCTCCCATCCAAATACTAACCAGGGCTAACTTTGCTTAACTTCTGAGATCTAATAAGACTGAGCCATCCAGATCAGGGCAATATTCTTTTATACTCATATGTGATTAAGAACTAGAGTTCTAGATGCAGCTCTGCCAGGAAAGGAGACAACTTGTTTCTCATTGGCTAGAGTAGAGATGTGTCTATGTTTTCTTCCCAATAGAAGTTCTCCTTGGAGAACAGCACCACCAATCCGATTTGTTGATGTTACAGAATGAAAATGTATTATAGCCCATTTTTTATGTTTTGGTCCTTTGGCCCCTTCTGCACGTGCAAAATAAGGCACTTTCAATCCACTTTCACAAGTGTTTTTCAAGTGGATTTTGCTATTCCGCACAGTAAAAGCCAGCTGCAAACTGCGTTGAAAGTGGATTGAAAGTGCATTATTCTGTATGTGGAGAAGGGGTCCACGGGGTATTTCTCCACTCTAAAAATAATGTGGAGACTTACCGCTTTCGTCTGCTGCGGGACCTTTTCGGCGCGGGGTCATGTTCCCCACCACAGCTTCCGCCCCTTCCTAAATGACCGCTGGCAGCCGCGCAGCAGCCAGGCAGGACTCCCCACGATCCGTTCAGGGGGTGTTTTGATTGGCTTCTGCATTCGTGATTTTCCCGCCGCCTGATGAAGTGGACCCTCCCGTCCAATCAGGGCATGGCGGGGCGTTTGTGATGCGGCAGGTTTTTTTTTAAATTTTCAACTGGACGAATCCTCAACTATTTGTGGACACATCTTGTCAACATCTTGTGTCCACAAATAGTCGAGGATTCGTCCAGTTGAAAATTAAAAAAAAAATTCCCGCCGCATCGCGAACGCCCTGCCATGCCCTGATTGGACGGGAGGGTCCACGTCATCAGGCGGCGGGAAAAAGGAAACCGGGGTAACCACCCCGCCTTCCCCACTGCCCCACGCGGGGTTATCAAAAAGCCTCTGTTCAAAAGAGGAGCCGAAATGACACGCGCTGAGGGGGCGGGAGAGGGGCAGAATCAGGGCAGCTGCGTTGTTGCCGCCCCTGTAGTGGGGAGTGCCGCTGGACCCCGCGCTAATTGGCAAGGTTAGCGCGCAACAAAAGGTGAGTGGGGAAAGGGCCTGTGTTTTGGGTGGGAAATGCTCACTGAATGTGCATTTCATTATGCATGATCCTCATGAAAGTTCTATGGAGGTTTGGATTGCACTGCATACTGAATACATCAAGGGCAAAGCACATGCAAAATGCATACCCAAATGTGTGCTCTGGGCATACAACTGACATTCATAGAAATTCACACTGGATCATCCATCAAATGGATCCCTTCGCACAGCAAAACAATGGAACAGTCCTTGAGCTTGAAATTACCACAAGCAGAGCACAAGTTAATCACACCCAAAGGGTGTCTTTGAAAGTATTCTGGTCCATTTTCTACAAGCGGTTTGGCAGGAATCTGGTAAATGGCAATATACACCTACTGGAATGTGTTAAGCTGGGTGAATTACCAGTTTAGACCTGGTTGAAATCAGATGGAATTACTTTCCAGGAATTACTTCCCATTTAGAAATAGTCTGCCTGTCATTTCAAATTGAGGCACCAAATGTGACAACAGACCGTCTTTGGTCTAACAGTTCTGGGCGCCGCAATTCAAGAAGGGTATTGACAGGGTGGAACGGGTTTAGAGGAGGGCAGCCAAAATGGTGAAAGGTCTGGAATCCATGCTCTACGAGGAGAGAATTAGGGAGCTGGGGATGTTTAGTTTGGTGAAGAGAAGGTTAAAAGGTGACATGATAGTCATGTTTAAATATTTGAAGGGATGTCATGTTGGTGAGGGAGCAAGCTTGTTTCCTGCTGCTCCAGAGACTAGGACCAGGAGTCATGGGTTCAAGGTGCAGGAAAAGAGATTCCACCTAAACATCAGGAAAAAATTTTCAGACAATAAGGGCGGTTCAACAGTGGAATGCGCCGCCTCAGAGTGTTGTGAAGTCTCCTTCTTCGGAGGTTTTTAAAGAGAGGCTGGATGGCCTTCTGTCAGGAGTGCTTTGATTGTTTGTTCCTGCATTGCATGGCGTTGGACTTGATGGCCCTGGTAGGTCTCTTCCAACTCTATGATTCTATTATTCTAATACATGATTCTATTATTCTAATGCGTGACCCGAAGCTGGCCATTGATGAACAAAATAATTTGCCTTATAGAGACTCAGAAAAGCAGTTCTTCTAGACCACCATTTCTTATGTGGGCTGGCCATGGACTACCAAAGATGCCCAGCTCAGTTTCCCAAGAACCTTTGATGCCAATGGGGGGGGGGGGCAGAAGAGGCTGGCTGGCAGTAAAGACGCCAACCCGCAGAGCAGCCGTGCTGTTCCTCTGGTCGCCCCTCCTGGGACTAAATCCCTTTACTTGCTCCTTTCCATTCTCTCTGTGGGTTGCCCTGCCATTGTCTGCTTTAGGTGGTTAAGATTCTCTAGGCCCAGAACCTGCTTCTGTCAGATTCTGTAAGGTGTCGCAAACGGGTGGCATAAATTATGGGGATTAGCGCAGCACTTCCGGGAATTCGGCAGAGGATCAACCACAAGGTGCGATCCTTTCAAAAACGCTGTTCCATGAAATCTCATGACATGCAAAAGCCATGCAAAACAGTCACAAGGGGTGGCATCGTGACTCAGCGCCAAAGCATCTGTTAGGCAAACAAAAGGTATCTGGTTCAATCCTTGATACCTCCAGTTGAACAGACCGGGTGACCTTGATGGATTGATTCGGTATGGGGCGGGCCCTTTCCCCACGAATCCCAGAAAAGGTTTGTAAGACGTTTCCAGCCCCCTCCCTTTACCATGATGTATGATTGTAATTGTTTGCCAATAAAAGCTTTCGAATTGTCGTCGATGTATGACTGTACTCACCCCCTTGAAACAATCCTGGCCACAATTTGATGATTTCTTCTTTTCTGTTTAATGACATTGTCCAGTTCCTGCTTCCATTCTCCACAGTGGGGTGTTGCGATCCTCTTCTCCTTCTAAAGTTCATCCGTCAAACATTAGCCCCCACAAAATGAAGGAACTCTGCTAAAACTTAACTGAAATGCTTGGAAAAACAGGTGAGGGGGGAACAGGTGGTGAGCTCACAAAATGACACGGAGGAGGAAGGTCAGGGAAAACAGAGAGGCGTGAGAAACGTCTTAAAGAGACTGCCCAGACAAATGTACCCTTTTCGAAAACGTTTCGACTACAGAATCACTTTAAAAGGATTTGAGGCTGCGAATAAAACTTTTGAGGGTAAAAACAGTGGAGCAAACATTTCATTTCCTGCCTCACAAGTTTTCAAATGCCTGTGCGGAAAGGGCCACAGATTCATGTTTAGTCTGGAGAAGAGAAGGTTAAGGGGTGGCATGATAGCCATGTTGAAATATTTGAAGAGATGTCATGTTTAAGAGGGAGCAAGCTAGTTCTCTGCTGCCTCAAAGACTAGGACCAGGAGCAATGGGTGCAAGGTTCAGGAAGAGAGATTGCATCTAAACATTAGGAAGAACTTCCTGACAGTAAGGGCTGTTCGACAGTGGAATTCACTGCCTCAGATGGTGGTGGAGTCTCCTTTGGAGGTTTTTAAACAGAGGCTGGATGGCCATCTGTCAGGAGTGCTTTGATTGTGTGTTCCTGCATGGCAGGGAGTTGGACTTGGAGTCGGAGTTGGCTGGGAGCAGCAGTGGCATAGGAGGTTAAGAGCTCATGTATCTAATCTGGAGGAACTGGGTTTGATTCCCCGCTCTGCTGCCTGAGCTGTGGAGGCTTATCTGGGGAAATCAGATTAGCCTGTACACTCCCACACATGCCAGCTGGGTGACCTTGGGCTAGTCACAGCTTCTCGGAGCTATCTCAGCACCACCTACCTCACAGGGTGTTTGTTGTGAGGGGGAAAGGGCAAGGAGATTGTAAGCCCCTTTGAGTCTTCTGCAGGAGAGAAAGGGGGGATATAAATCCAAACTCCTCCTCCTCCTCCTCCTCCTCCACTTTCTTCTTCTTTTTCTTCGTCTTCGTCTTCGTCTTCGTCTTCGTCTTCGTCTTCGTCTTCTTCTTCTTCTTCTTCTTCTTCTTCTTCTTCTTCTTCTTCTTCTTCTTCTTCTTCTTCTTCTTCTTCTTCTTCTTCTTCTTCTTCTTCAAGGCCTTTGTTGTCTCGTCCAACTCTATGATTCTATGACTAGTAACATGCACTAGTTGGGTTGCCATTTAACCTTTGAGAGGGAATACAGAATTAGCGAGCAAGAGGCCTTTTCTACAGTAATGAAAGGGACAAGTCTGTGCATTCATCAGGCCAAACGACTTCATGTGGAGAAGCAGGTAAACAAACCCAATTCACTAGATAAAGAGTCCACTGTTCATATGGAACAGTGAGGAATCAAACCCAGTTCTCCAGATTAGAGTCTACTGCTCTTAACCACTACACCGTGCTGGCTCTCTGTGAGCAAGTAATAGATTTTGCCAGGTCCCACTCATATTTTACTAGCTTGCTCCAGGCTTTAGTCTTCCATGCTTTTTTCCCTTGGCTAGAGGCCCAGAATTTGCAAGATAGCAATCATATAGGTTACATAGCCTGTGGGTTGTTTGTGGTCTTCTAGGCTTCGTTTGACAGTAAAAATCAACCTTGAGTAGCTATTAATGCTTTGTTGGTTGCAGGTTAATTCTTGTAGGAATCAAATCTTGGGCTTCTTGTTACTGTACCCAGACCAGAGTTTCCCTGCGGCCTTGTATCGTCTCCAACATGTATTTGCTTACACAGTGTTAAATAGCATTGTTAAAACAATTACAATCTCTTCATTCCTCTTTCCCCAGTTTCTTCCTGAAAACCAACAGTATGTTGCTTTTCTTTCTTTCTTTCTTTCTTTCTTTCTTTCTTTCTTTCTTTCTTTCTTTCTTTCTTTCTTTCTTTCTTTCTTTCTTTCTTTCTTTCTTTTCAATTCAAAAAGAAGACCGGGAAGTTGTGAGGCTCTGAAAAAAATCAGAATTTTACTTTGTAGATGTTCACAGGCAAGTAGAATCCTCCCTGTTCTTCATTGCGGGCAGAAGTGTGAACCTTCTAGCTCAATTTACTCCTCCCCCCAATCAAAATTAAGAACAAGAGACAACTTTTTGTGGGTAAGAAATTGGCCATAGCCAGAGGTTTATTGACAAGAAGCAAAAGAAAGCAATTGATGCAGCATGGGAGGGGTGATCTTGGCCTCTGGGCAGCCTGTGCTGTCCCCCAGGATCAACCTAGTTCCTGAGCCCACCTGTTAGAGTGGGGCATTCCAGGTGGGCGTTGTGCCCCTGTCTGTTGCCCCCTTCCAACCACCACTAGGAGTGCAAGCCACTTAGCCCCCTGCGGGCCGTTCCAACCGTGGGCTCGCTCCACCCCTACCTCTTAAGAAGGTGCAAAGGCAAGGGACAAGGGATATGATTGAAGTCTATAAAATTATGCATGGGGTAGAAAATGTTGACAGAGAGAAATTTTTCTCTCTTTCTCACAATACTAGAACCAGGGGGCATCCAGTGAAAATGCTGGGGGGAAGAATTAGGACGAATAAAAGGAAACACTTCTTCACGCAATGTGTGATTGGTGTTTGGAATATGCTGCCACAGAAGGTGGTGATGGCCATTAACCTGGATAGCTTTAAAAGCTTGGACAGATTTATGGAGGAGAAGTCGATTTATGGCTACCAATCTTGATCCTCCTTGATCTGAGATTGCAAATGCCTTAGCAGACCAGGTGCTCAGGAGCAGCAGCAGCAGAAAGCCATTGCTTTCACCTCCTGCCTGTGAGCTCCCAAAGGCACCTGGTGGGCCACTGCAAGTAGCAGACAGCTGGACTCTGGTCTGATCCAGCTGGCTTGTTCTTATGTTCTTATGAGCTTCCCCTTCTCAGTGGATCACCCCCCATGCGCAACCCGTAAGCCTGGCTATGGCAAGGCATATAACAAAACACAGCTGATAAAAAAAGGGGAGGGTGGGTGGCTCACAGTCTGGCATCTGGGTGCAGAGTGGGCCTGGGCCACGTGGCTGGGCCTTAAATAGGCCCGGCCCAGCCCACTCTGATGACGCACTCCCAACGCATCATTCAGGAGCGCCCGTCCAATTAGGGCCCGGACTTTGTGCATGTGCGAAGCTGGGCCCTGAAGCCGCCTCCCCTGCCCATAGCAGGGCAAACTCCGGCCCTTGCTGGCCTCCACCCCTCCACAATGGTGGCCGTGGTTCAAGCGCGGCTGCGTTTTACAGCACCACCCTGTGGAGTGCAAAATAAAACTACTGCAAGGGCTGAAGTTACCAAAGAGGGCCGTGATTTCTCTTGGAAGAGAAATGAAAGAGAATTCTAGCTATTATGGATATTGCAGGCTGTGTGGTCCTTGGCTGGTCATTTCAACTCCTAATGTTTCATCCACATTTGTGGTGGGCATCTTCAGAAAGATGTAACGGTAAGAAGTGTCTCTCCACTGCACCATGGAGAAAAGCACATCTCTCCATTACCAGAGGTGGGATCCAGCAGGTTCTCACAGGTTCCCGAGAGTAGGTGACTAATTATTTGTGTGTGCCGAGAGGGGGTTACTAATGGGTGATTTTGCCACGTGATTTTTGCCTTAGTTACGCCCCTCCTCTCAGCAGTAGTGCGCAGAACTTGAAGCAGTCTAGCAGCAGGTGCACCGGCGTGCGTGGCAGCCTGTGCCTGCGTGTATTCGTTTCCCACCCAAGGACCGGCGCAGCGGCTGCGTCCTTGCCACAGCCCTGCCCAGGAATGCCCTGCCCCCAGAATGCCCGGCCACGCCCCCATTGTGCCCCTCCCAGCCCCATTGGCGCTACGCCACAGTTTGAATCCCACCACCATGGGAACCTGTTACTAAAATTTTTGTATCCCACCACTGTCCATTACATGCCTCTGAATATGCCAGCCATAGGTAAGGGCTAAACTAGCAGACTACGGCCACACCGCCTGGGAGACCCACAACAGCCAGTTGATTCTGGCTCCTTCAACAACAGACTGAAAGAGAAATCCCTCTTTTAAAAGAAGGGGGGGGGGAGAGAGAGAACCAGTGGCCATATCAAATTCTGCAAAAATTCTGGCAAAAGAAATTTCCTTTGGAGTAGCAAGGCTAGCAACCCAGTAAGGGATTTTGCTAACTCGCTAGTGACACCTTCTGGTGTCTTTGGCTCATTCCGCACATGCAGAATAATGCACTTTCAAACTGCTTTCAGTGCTTTTTGAAGCTGTGCGGAATAGCAAAATCCACTTGCAAACAGTTGTGAAAGTGGTTTGAAAATGCATTATTTTGCGTGTGTGGAAGGGGCCTTTGTCATTCTTTGAAGAACAGGTGGGATCACACCTTGGAGGTCAACTGAGAGCCCAGCTACACAATATGCCCAACAGGAATGTCAGAGGGGGAAAAAGGAGCTTGCAGTTTCTCTCCCACCACACTTTTGCCAGAGGAGGAAGAAGAAAAGTTTGGATTTGTACCCCGTCACCTTTCTCTCCTATAAGGAAACTCAAGGTGACTTACAAGCTCCTTTCCCTTCCTCTCCCCACAACAGACATCTTGTGAGGCACTAGATCAGGGATCTTCAAACTATGGCCCTCCAGATGTTCATGGACTACAATTCCCATCAGCCCCTGCCAGCATGGCCAAATGGTAGAGCTCATGGGAATTGTAGTCTATGAACATCTGGAGGGCCATAGTTTGAAGACCCCTGCACTAGATTCAAGTCCAGTATCACCTCAGGGAGTAACACGAACTGCGGGTTTTGAGCTCCCAAGCATGAGAACTCTCTTCATCCGATACAGGTAGCAATAGAAAACCCAGACCCCTTATATCCCAGTCAGTAGGCGGAAGGGTCTTGCAAAGAAAAGAATCAGGATGCACAGGTCCAATGGGAAATGTAATCAGCTTGTTCGAAACAGGTGATAAATACTTCAGGCAGACAAATCAGCATCTGTAATGAGATTAGACTCCCGTGTCTATTCAGCCCCGGGGAGTCCATTGTTCTGAAAGTGTGAATGCACTCAGGTTCAGTGGAGCTTAACAATTCATATCTTAAGCAGATAATTCATGCCAGCCCAACTATCATTCGCAAGAGATGGGTGCAGCAGCATCCTTTTCCTGCAGGCTACATAAACGATGCTGCTCCAACCGTGCAATCCTCACCCAAGGGCCAAACTACACTTGAACTGAACAGGCACAGAATACTATAAGGCCCCTTCCGCACATGCAGAATAATGCACTTTCAATCCACTTTCAATGCACTTTGCAGCTGTGCAGAATAGCAAAATCCACTTGCGAACAATTGTGAAAGTGGGTTGAAAGTGTATTATTCTGCATGTGCGGAAGGGGCCAGAGGATCGCAACAGCCCTCTGTGAAGAATGGAAGCAGGGATTGGACAACATAGTCGACAAAAAGAAATCAGTCACAAAATGGTGGCCAGTGTGTAACCCCCATGCTCAGAATGGGTTGACCCAGAAAGGGGTGGAGACTCAAAGCAGCAGGAGGCTGCAGAGCTCATGTAGTTTGGAGGAGACAAGGCTACCAGACTCGGACCTTGGTTTGTATAAGCCCTTAACACCTTGTTAAGGTAACTGCAATGTTGTTGGGAACTAGTGGGAAGGTAGTTGTTTATTTTTGCTATGTTGTAAATGTTGGAGTTTATTGTTTCAGGGTTTTTTTATGTTTGTAATGGGTGAGAGTTCTCCTGGAAACCTTCATCATGTTGAATCCTGTTCATCAAGCCCTTGGAGTCTTCAGGAGCCAACCCACTTGCAAAGAAGAATTGGACTTGGCAGTATCAGTAGACTGTAACTAGAAGGACTTAAAATGCAACCTGAACAGGACCTTGAAGTGTGATGTTAAATGTTGATGTTATATGTTACATGTTAAGAAAGTAAACCATTTTGTTTTGTTTTTTATTTGTTGTTGCAAACTCATTCCAAGTTCTGCCCCACAGAACCCACAGATAGCGGTTACAAGTGCATGAAGGAAGAGGGGGATTTAAAACTTTTTAATACACATTTACAAATGTTTTTACAGATATTTTCTGGGATTTGTGCGGAAAGGGCCTGTCTCATACTGAATCAGTCCTTCAAGGTCACCTGGTCTATTCAACTGGAGATGCCTGGGGTTGAACTGGGGAACTTCTGCATGCCAAACAGATGTTTTGCCACTAAGCCATTACCCCTCTCCTTGTGACTGCTTTGCATGGCTTTTTTTGTGCCATGAGATTTCAAGAAATGGGTGGCATCTTTCAAAGGATGAACCTATGGGAACACCTTGTGGTTTATCTTCCGCTAAATTCCTGGAAGTGCTGCGTTAATCACCATAATTTATGTGATCTGTTTGCAACACCCTGTTTGCGATGCCTTACAGAATCTGACAGAAGCAGGGAATCTTAGCCATCTAAAGCAGACAATGGCGGGGTAACCAACAGAGGAAAAGGAATAAGAGATTAAGGGACCTGGGAAATTACAGGCCAGTCAGTTTGACATCTGTTCCTGGTAAATTAGTAGAATCTATCATTAAAGATAAAATTATAAAACATATAGAAAAGCAAGACCTGCTGAGGAAGAGTCCGCATGGCTTTTGCAGAGGCAAGTCCTGTCTTACAAACTTACTAGAGTTCTTTGAGGGTGTAAACAAGCATGTGGATAAGGGGGAACCAGTGGACATTGTCTACTTGGATTTCCAAGAGGCTTTTGACAAAGTTCCTCACCAGAGACTATTGGGAAAACTCAGCAATCAAGGAATAAAAGGGGAAGTCCTCCTATGGATTAAAAACTGGTTGAGGAACAGGAAACAAAGGGTGGGTGTGAATGGGAAATTCTCACAATGGAGAGATGTAGGGAGTGGTGTCCCCCAAGGATCCGTTTTGGGATCCTTGTAAAGTGATGTAAAGTGATGTAAAGTGATGCACATAGGGGCCCAGAGGGGAGGGCAGAAGGGACTTCCAGCTGCCAGCTCCAAGCTGGCAGCCGGGAGGGGATGGGGCTTGGGGTTTGGGGGTGGGCCCTGCCGTGGCCAATAGACTGCTGACTGCCATCTTCCCATTCCTGTCATTAAGGACAGGAATTTACTTTTCGTAAAAATGCAGATCGACTCTCAGAAGCTCTGGTTGCTTTTCTGGTTGTCTGGTTGTCGGATTGCTTTTTCTCCACTTCCACGGCTGTATATGGGACATAGCCACGGGCATGAATTGGTCTAGGCTTGCTACCAACTCTTCTCCTTTTTTGAAACTTGAGAAGTACTGTTAATCTTCCTTTGGTGAAAATGTGTTGAAAGGGAGTAAGTAATTACCTGCTCTGAGGAGATTTATGACAGACATCTGGAAGAGCGAGCTGTATAACTCCCTGAGGCGCCCAGTAGTCAGTGTGGAAAAAATGTAACAACTTGTTCACGCATCATACAGCTGCCTTTGTTTTAGTCGCCTGCAGAGAGAGCCATTGCATTAGAAGAAAGTGTGTATAGAGAATTCTCTTAAGGGTCTAAATACCTTGATTTCAGTAAAGCCTTTGACAAGGTTCCCCTTGATATCCTTGCAAGCTAGCTAGTAAAATGTGGGCTAGACCAGCGGTCTGCAACCGGCGGCTCTCCAGATGTTCACGGACTACAATTCACATCAGCCCCAGCCAGCATGGCCAATAGGCAGGGGCTGATGGGATTTGTAGTCCGTGAACAGCTGGAGAGCCGCAGGTTGCAGACCCCTGGGCTAGATCAAGCTACTGCTGGATGGATTTGTAATTGGTTGACTGACTGAACCCAAAGGGTGCTCACCAATAGCTCATCATCATTGAAGGATTGGAGCGCCTTCCTCATGAGGAGAGGCTGCAGTGTTTGGGACTCTTTAGTTTGGAGAGGAGACGTCTGAGGGGGGATACGATTGAAGTCTATAAAATTATGCATGGGGTAGAAAATGTTGACAGAGAGACATTTTTCTCTCTTTCTCACAATACTAGAACCAGGGGGCGTTCATTGAAAATGCTGGGCGGAAGAATTCGGACTAATAAAAGGAAACACTTCTTCACGCAACGTGTGATTGGTGTTTGGTATATGCTGCCACAGGAGGTGGTGATGGCCACTAACCTGGATAGCTTTAAAAGGGGCTTGGACAGATTTATGGAGGAGAAGTCGATTTATGGCTACCAATCTTGATCCTCCTTGATCTCAGATTGCAAATGCCTTAGCAGACAAGGTGCTCAGGAGCAGCAGCAGCAGAAGGCCCTTGCTTTCACCTCCTGCCTGTGAGCTCCCAAAGGCACCTGGTGGGCCACTGCGAGTAGCAGAGAGCTGGACTAGATGGACTCTGGTCTGATCCAGCTGGCTTGTTCTTATGTTCTCAAGGCAAGGGGTTGGACTGGATTGTCCTTGTAGTCTCTTCCGACTCCATGATTCCCAACGCAAAAGGTTTATTCACAGGATGAATCTGCGTTTCTAGTCACCAGCTTGTTTCCCCTGCAGACACACATTAGTGACAGGAGGGTCATTATAAAGATCAGAGGAAATATTTTGGGCTTGAGCTTTTGCTTGTGGAGAGGAGGGGTGCCTGCCTTCATCCCAAGCCATTAGCAGACGCTGACCTCTCATTTGGAATTGTTTACATAGCTTTTGAGCAGCACATGTCCAAAAAACTCCTTAAGTGGCTCAGAAATCATATGAATGACTGCCTGGGAAAAGGAATTTAATGCCTGAATCTGGCCTGGGGGCAGGGAGCAGAGTACCCTCCTCCCAAGCAGCAGTTCCAGCGGAATAATATGTCTTATGTTGTTTAAAATGGCATTACGACACTCAGAACTGCTAACAGGCTGGCTTCCTGTTAGCAGCAGTGGCGTAGGAGGTTAAGAGCTCGTGTATCTAATCTGGAGGAACCGGGTTTGATTCCCGGCTCTGCCGCCTGAGCTGTGGAGGCTTCTCTGGGGAATTCAGATTAGCCTGTACGATGCAAGGCTGTTGTTTAACCTTGGGTAGATTTCTGCTGTGGTGCCTGGCAGAGCGCCCAGAGTAGTTATCAGTAGCTGCTTGCTTGCCTGTGAGAATGTTTGTGTGAGAAACTGGTTTGCTTCTTATCTGTCTGCTCTTGGCGGGAACTTGTCTGAAGCCCGTAAAAGCGGCTGCTTGGGTCTTGGGAAGCCAGTTCCTGCATTGCCTGTCTTGACTATGAATGCCATCTCAATTAAGAACTTCATACAGTTGCTTTTGGCTGGTCGTTACTGGTTCTTTACATACACTCCCACACACGCGAGCTGGGTGACCTTGGGGTAGTCACAGCCTCTCGGAGCTCTCAGCCCCACCTACCTCACAGGGTGTTTGTTGTGAGGGGGGAAGGGCAAGGAGATTGTCAGCCCCTTTGAGTCTCCTGCAGGAGAGAAAGGGGGGATATAAATCCAAACTCCTCCTCCTCCTCCTCCTCCTCCTCCCTCCTCCTCCTCCTCCTCCCCCTCCCCCTCCCCCTCCTCCTCCTCCTCCTCCTCCTCCTCCTCCTCCTCCTCCTCCTCCTCCTCCTCTTCTTCTTCTTCTTCTTCTTCTTCTTCTCCTCTCTTCTTCTTCTTCTTCTTCTTCTTCTTCTTCTTCTTCTTCTTCTTCTTCTTCTTCTTCTTCTTCTTCTTCTTCTTCTTCTTCTTCTTCTTCTTCTTCTTCTTCTTCTTCTTCTTCTTCTTCTTCTTCTTCTTCTTCCAACCACTGGGGCCCCTTGCACAGATGCGGAACAATGCACTTTCAATCCACTTCCACAATTGTTTAAACATGGATTTTGCTGTTTCACACAGTAGAATCCAGCTGCTAAGTGGATTGAAAGTGGATTGAAAGTGCACTATTCTGCATGTGTGGAAGGGGCCTGGGAGATGTGGGGGTGAGGACATGTGGGAATGCCAGCGTGATGTCACGTTGAGAGCAAGCGTGGCTTAGTGGTTAAGAGTGGTGGACTCTAATTTGGGGAGCTGGGTTCATTTCCCCACTGCTCCCTATGAGTGGCTGACTCTGATTTGGAGAACCAGGTTTGATTCCCTACTCTTTCACATGAATTGCAGACCCTACTTGGGAGAACTGGGTTTCATTCCCCGCTCCTCCATATGAAGACTTCTGGGTGCCCTTGGCCCAGTCACAGTTCTCTCGGAACTCTCTCAGCCCTATCTGTTTGTTGTGAGCGGAGAAGGGAAGGCAATTGTAAGCCACTTTGGCACTCTTTATTGTAGTGAAAAGCGGGGTATAAAAACAAGTGCTGCTGCTGCTGCTGCTGCTTCCTCCTCCTCCTCCTCCTCCTCTTCTTCTCCTCCTCCTCCCTCTTCTTCTTCTTCTCCTCCTCCTTCCTCTCCTCCTCCTTCCTCTCCCTCTCCCTCTCCCTCTTCCCCTTCCTCTTCCCCACCTCCTCTTCCCCACCTCCTCCTCCTCCTCCTCCTCCTCCTCCTCCTCCTCCTCCTCCTCCTCCTCCTCCTTCTTCTTCTTCTTCTTCTTCTTCTTCTTCTTCTTCTTCTTCTTCTTCTTCTTCTTCTTCTTCTTCTTCTTCCAAAGAATGCTGTAATTGTAATGTCCCATCACTTTATGAATCAATGGGAACTCTTATTGTAAAGTCATGTAGTTACATGATACATGTAACAATAACAATTTTTTTTTAATTCCCACTTTATTTGAAGGAGTTGTGGTAGGAAGGGCAGATTGCCTGCGGGAAGTGTCCTGCCATAACAGAGGACCTGGCAATCTTGCTTGTCGATGTAGGATTGTAGGGAACACCAGTTGGGTTTGCAGAATCCTCTAGGAAATTAACATAGTGCGTAATTTGACCTTTAGTTACATGGTCACTGGCTATTGTCATTTGCTCCTTTTGGCATGGAAACTCACTAAGCAAATTTGGAACGATCACACTCTCTCAACCTAACATACCTCACTGGGTTGTTGTGAGGACAAAACCGAGCAGAGGAGAACAATGTAAGCCACTTTAGTTGCCATTTGTGGCCAATGCAGGACATTAGTGAATTGAAATAAATAAAGCTAAATGGATCCGCCATGGACTGAGGCAGGATATCCTGAACACAGAATGTTGGGGTTCATCAACAGACAAGATGAAGAGTTTGGATTCAGCAGTGGCGTACGAGGTTAAAAGCTCGTGTATCTAATCTGGAGGAACCGGGTTTGATTCCCAGCTCTGCCGCCTGAGCTGTGGAGGCTGATCTGGGGAATTCAGATTAGCCTGTGCACTCCCACACACGCCAGCTGGGTGACCTTGGGCGAGTCACAGCTTCTCGGAGCTCTCTCAGCCCCACCTACCTCACAGGGTGTTTGTTGTGAGAGGGGAAGGGCAAGGAGATTGTAAGCCCCTTTGAGTCACCTGCAGGAGAGAAAGGGGGATATAAATCCAAACTCTTCTTCATATCCTTCCTTTCTGTCCTGTAAGGAGGCTCAAGGTGGCTTACAGACTCCTTTCCCTTCCTCTCCCCGCAACAGACACCTTGTGACGTAGGTGAGTCTGAGAGTGAGAAAACTGTGACTGGCCCAAGGTCACCCAGCAGGAATGTGTAGGAGTGGAGAAACAAATCCAACTCACCCGATTAGAGTGTGCTGCTCATGTGGAGGAGCAGGGAATCAAACCCGGTTTTCCAGATCGCAGTCCATCTGCTCTTAGCCACTACATCACTATGAGAGATTCTGCACGGAAAAAGTACAGCGGGTTGCAGTTGGGATAAAGCAACCTGCTTTCCAGTCAGTGAACGGAGCCCACGGAAGCAATGCGGGTTGCCATTGCACATTTGCACAGAGGTGTCTCTCTCTCTCTTTTTTACTTACCTTCTTCCACTGTGTAGCCATGTGAGCAGGCAGTCTTGGATTCCCACAACCATGCTGAAGTCTCTCGATGGCACGAGACATCCCTGGCCCTCTCCGCACACACAAGGCGACTCAGGTTCGACTCGTGTCCGCGGAAATCCGTTACCTGAGCTCGACTCCTCCGTTCTCCACACAGCAGCTGACTCGTGTCTCCGGAGCCGAGTTCAGAGGGCAGGACCACCTCCCTGCGCTGCGTCCTGATTGGTTGCTGAGTTACCTGAGCTCAACTCTGCTGTTACTGGTTTTTTTTAAGGCACGCTTCTCGCCGTCGCCACGAGTCTCCCGTTCTGCGCATGGGCGAAATACTGCGCTGTGATTGGCTGGCTGGCAGAGTCGAGGCGAGGGAGATTCCGCACTCTGCTGGCTTCAGCTTGAGTGCAACCCGAGTTCGCCAGTCAACTCAACTTCCCAGTCAAGCTCGAAAATTTAACGGCGAGAGGGGGGTGAGCTACGGCTGTGCGGAGTACCCGGGTCGGACCCAAGTCGATCTAAGGTCGAATCCTACAGTGCGGAAGGGCCCCCTGTGACCTTGTGTGGCCATGCAGCTGTGAGGCGGGGGCTTTAAGGAAAAGAGAAATGCGACAGATTAAAGCACTTCTCGGCCAGCTGTTTGCTTGTGGGCAGCTACAACCCGGGTTAAACCAAAAGAATGTCGGATAGTGCGACTAAAAAAAATCTGTTTTGGGAGATTTACCATGGGGCAGTCTTGCTTTAGGGGCGGGATCCATGTGAAGCCCCCCCCACACACGTTTTCCCCTTTGTCTTCAGTCCGGGTATATTGACCCGTGCAGAAGGGGCCTGAGGCTTTCCTTTTTAGTATGGGATGTTTCTGGAGACAACTAATTGCCTGCTGTTAGAATGCTGAATCGGATGATCATTTGGTGTGACCAAATGAGGCTTTCCTTTCTTATGTGAGGACTATTAGGGACTACCACCTCTATGCTCTTCTTGTGCACTTCCTGCAAGCTGACCACTGCTGGAAACAGCCCACTGGGCTTGATGGAACTTGGTGTGATTAAGCAAGGTACCATATATACTCGTGTATAAGTCGACCCGAATATAAGTTGAGTCCCCTAATTGGACCACAAAAAACTGGGAAAACTTATTGACTCGAGTGTAAGTCTAGGGTGGAAAATGCAGCAGCTACTGGTAAATTTCAAAAATAAAAATAGATACGGTCGGGCGCTATTTGGGGGTCTCTGCCACTGACCCCCATCTCACCAATCCCAAGGTCTCTGCCACCGACCTCTCCATCCCGCAACTTGTCCAGCTCACCCAGGTCAATTGGCTGTCACACACCGAGAGCCAGGGGCTGACCGCCGCCAAAAAGAAGGCAGAGGCAGAGAAAGTGGCTGAAAGAGGGGAGGCAGAGAAGAAGGCAGAGGAGAGCAAAGCAGAGGCAGAGAAAGCGGCTGAAAGGGGGAAGGCAGAGAAGAAGGCAGGAGAGAGAGAAGATGGGAGAGGAGGAATGCCACACAAGAATTAAGTGGGACCCTCACTCGTGTATAAGTCGAGGGGGGCTCTTTCAGCACAAAAATGTGCTGAAAAAGTAGACTTATACATGATTATATATGGTAATTATTTATGAGCAATTTGTGCACCCATCCACTAGATGGCGATGTTAAGCTTCCAAAGCATGGGTGAAAAGTTTGACTTGCCAATAAATATTGGCTGGCCTTTTTCGGGGGAGAGGGGCAGTGTGAAGGAAAAATTGGGTTTGTCCAGAGGGTGCCCTTTTCCCAATACCATACCATGAAACAGGGTCCTTGATCCAGATACTCTCAAACAGCTGAGTTTTTTTAAACTCAGGGTTTTTTTAAAAACTGAGTTTATTAAAAAGAAGAAAAGAAAAAAAATCAAAGAGGTTTCTCTCAGCTCTAGATAGTTCCAGGTATCAAAATTACAAATGTCATTTATTTTTATTTATTTATTATATTTATATACCGCCCCCCCCCCCCCCCCCGAAGGCTCAGGGCGGTTTCCATCAACAATAAAAGTTTAAAACATCGTATATATAATTTACCTAAAATACCTAAAATACTAAACTATGGATGGCTTCAGCTCTTCTTTCCCCCTTTATGAACCCACGGGAGGCCGGATGTTTTTATGGCAAGTTGACATCATCCCGGCTGGCCAAACGCCTGGCGGAACAGGTCCGTTTTACAGGCCCCGCGGAAACTTTGTAAGTCCCGCAGGGCCCTGATCTCACCTGGAAGCCTGTTCCACCAGGTAGGGGCCAGAGCCGTAAAGGCCCTGGCCCTTGTAGAGGCCAGCCTGATCGTCTTGGGGCCAGGGATCACCAGTAGGTCCGCCTCTGACGAGCGGGCAATATAGGGAGAGACGGTCCCTCAGATAAGCAGGGCCAAGGCCGCGAATGGCTTTGAAGGTCAATACCAAAACTTTAAACATGACCCGGTACTCGATCGGCAGCCAGTGCAGTTGGTATAGGACCGGCGTAATCCGGTCCCTAGCTGTTGCTCCGGAGAGGAGTCTGGCTGCCGCATTCTGTACGAGTTTCAGTTTCAGGATCATGGCCAAAGGTAAGCCCGCGTAGAGCGAGTGCTATCATGCGGGGCTATCCGGCCCAATGCCGATGAATGAATCTTGTAGCAAGTCTGCAAGTCTGGAATCTCCAAGTCTGAAGTCTGAATGTCTCTAGCCTCGCGTCAGAGTTTTTAAATAGCATTTTCTCCTCTAGTCCAGGGAGAGGAAGGTGACCCCCCCCCCACAACCTGATCACTCCTGGTAATTAAAACCTATTTGTCAGGTTTTATACTATGGCTTTGTAAAATCCAATTTCAGTGAGGGCCAAAAGGTTGCATTGTTTAGAGCCTAAGACCAAGTGGTTGCCATATAAGATAAATGAACTCTAAATATATGGAGTTGGGAAGAAAAGTGATATTGAAATGGTACAGAACACCAAAACAACTAGCATATACGACTAAAGGGCTCTGTCCTAAATGCTGGCACTGCGGAGACCAGGAGGCATATTGTAGTCCTACGTGAACGGAATGCGTAGAAGTGAACAATTTTTTTGGACAACCGTAATGTTATATATCGAGAAACTGGTGAAGATTAATATTGGTTTAAATAACGATTTAACGTTCACGGGTGTAATGGAGGATAGGAGGGTAGATAAAACATATAGCTACATGTATAAAATAATGATCAAAGCAGCACATGCAACAATAGCTGTAGGCTGGAAAGAAAATAAAAAATGGACAATCCAGAAATGGTTGGAATATATCTGGGAACAAGTGACACTGGACATTGTCGAAAATAATAACAAAAAATAAACTGTGGCAAGATAAACAGAGCGAAATTTTGAAGATAGGGACTATATATGCGGACTGGATGAAAGAAGCTGGAGTCAATGAGGAGATATGGGAGGAGAGAATACAAAGAATGAACTTACTGCTGTTTGTTTGATAAAACGATGAAGAAAATGCGGGGGGGGGGGAGGGGGGAAAGGGGAAAATGTATTGTTTGAAAACGAATGAAGAAGAGCATTAATATAAAATGGAATATTCAAATGATACAATAAAAATTATTTTTTAAAAAAGATAAATGAACTCTAAGTAAACTTAAAGGAATGAATGCTGTTGATATTTGCAAGTGTCTGTCACAATTCGCACTTGAAGGGGTTAACCGTGCGCATGCTAATTAGCTACTGAGGTCAGAGTTTTACGGCCAGTCCGTTGATTAATCTATTGGTGAGCTAGCCCCGGCATTGCCTATGTGGAACTAGTCACGCAGGCAGAAAGTTATAAAAGTAAAGTATGTTCCTTTGTTCACACACATAGTGCAGAACTATGTAACCAAGTTGCTGTCTGAGGGTGGATCCACTCTGCGCGAAACCCTTTCCCAATAATACACCCCACTCCATTGCTGGGGTAATAAATTGGCCATAGCCATTTTATTGAGCAGAAGCGTGAGGCTAAGCATGGGTCTGGATCTCTGCAGGGCAGGCGCCCCGTACCCGAGCTTTGCTCTTCTGCGGGGCTCTGCCAGGTGGCCGCTCCGGGCAAGAGGTGTTCCCCCTTTGGCCCTGTTTGGCAAGGCAGACGCCTCTTGCTGTTGTTGCCATTCCCAAGGGGAAGGCCTAGCTCCCTAGCTCCCTTCCCCTTGCCCTTCCAGATCAATATCCATGCACCAAATTGCCAGTGAATCAGGCTATGACAAAAGGAGCATGAATAAACACATACGAAAATGAGGGAGGGTGGGCGGGCAAATCGTCAGCGGGTGAGCACATGGCCCCTCCTTTCCTCCGGTGATGCTAGCCCTTGCCAGGCATGGCTCCTTTTCCCTTTCCGCCCTCGCTTGGGCGGCATCTCCTGGTTTCGCCTTCCCCCACCCCGAGCAGCAACCGCGGCCCGGGTTAATCCCCAGCCGTCTTTAGTGCTAGTGTAACCTCAGCTTGTGGGTTCTGTGGGGCAGAACTTGGAATGAGTTTGCAACAACAATATTTTAAAAACAAAATGGTTTACTTTCTTAACATATAACATATAACATCAACATTTAACATCACACTTCAAGGTCCTGTTCAGGTTGCATTTTCAAGTCCTTCTAGTTACAGTCTTCTGATACTGCCAAGTCCAATTCTTCTTTGCAAGTGGGTTGGGTCCTGAAGACTCCAAGGGCTTGATGAACAGGATTCAACAGGATGAAGGTTTCCAGGAGAACTCTCACCCATTACGAACATAAAAAAAACCCTGAAACAATAAACTCCAACATTTACAACATAGCAAAAATAAACTACCACCTTCCCAGTAGTTCCCAACAATATTGCAGTTACCTTAACAAGGTGTTAAGGGCTTATACAACCAAGGTCCGAGTCTGGTAGCCTTGTCTCCTCCAACTACATGAGGTCTGCTGCAGCCTCTTGCTGCTATGAGTCTCCACCCCTTTCTGGGTCAAGCCATTCTGAGCATGGGGGTTACGCTAGAATAGAAAGTTGTTCTTTGTTTTTCTTCCATGTAACCCTCCCTAATAGTTAGTGGACTCATTTATATAAAACCAGCAACTGTGTATTGGTCTCTACTTGCTAAATATATGAAGTTAAACAGTCAACAAATGCCCTTTCTTCACAGGCAGCTACTTGAAAAAAGGTGGCAATTTAAAAGAAGCCCCCAAAAAATCGCCCCCAAGTCATGCTACTTTGGGGGAGAGGGCATATGATTCAGGTTGTTCTGGACCCACCACCAATGGACCCACCAGGGGATGGGGCGGTTTATAAATCGAAACAATAAATAAATAAATAAATAAATGCTGTTACTTCCCATGGAGAGCTGGGAAGTAGCAGTGTTGGGAAGTTGAACTCCACCTTCAGCTCTATGCCAACTGCCTCCCAGCTGCCAGGATTTTTTTTTTGTGGTTCAGATTTAATAGACCCCCTTTTTATTTATTTAATTTTATTTATTTATTTTTTCAACTTATATACTGCCCAACTCCTGAAGGGCTCTGGGCGGTGAACAACATAACATTCGAATACAGATAAACATAAAATCAAATACAAGTTAATCTCTAAATAATATAAATCAAAATGCAGCAATTAATACATAACATAACAATGCCCGCAATATCCCTCTTAAACCCTCCCGAGAGGAGAAAAGAAAGGGTGGGTCCAACAGATGGTAATGGACCCTAATGCCACAAAAATGGAAGGGGGGGGCACTTTCAGCGACTGGACACTCCAAAGGCCCGGCGGAACAACTCCGTCTTGCAGGCCCTGCGGAAATCTCCAAGGTCCGCCAGGGCCCGGACAGCTGGAGGAAGAGTGTCCCACCAGGCAGGGGCCAGGGCTGTAAAGGTCCTGGCCCGAGTGGAGGCCAGCCGCATCATTGAGGGGCCAGGGACCTCCAGTAAATTGGCCTCTGCTGAATTACAACCCCCCACCCCCCAAAACCCCCCCAAGTTCCTGCCCTTATTAACAAGACATGACCTCAGGTACCTTTTCATTTTCCCCTGAGAGGAATAAAGCAGACCTGGTTGGATCTCAGCTTAAAAGAAAACCCCCTAGTTGAACACATGAAGTTGCCTCATGCAGAAGAAGACCCTTGGTCCATCGAAGTCAGTAATGTCCACGCAGTACTGGGACCAGGCCTTTCAAATTACCCGATCCTTTCAACTGGTGTTGTTGGGATTTGAATCTGGGACCTAAAGGCTCTACAATGTAAACATAAGATAGCAGGCTTGGCGATTTCTTTCTCTGCTGATTACTGGGGATGCTTCGTCCGTTATGCTTAGATGCGTTTGGCTTGAGAGTCTTCTGAAGTAGTACTTTTGGGCGAGATGCCTTGCTACCTTCTGTATATAAGAACTGTTGTGGCTGAAGAAGACTAAGGTCAAAAGTGTTTAACTTACCCAGGTTAGTGTAACCCCCATGCTCAGAATGGGTTGACCCAGTAAGGGGTGGAGACTCAAAGCAGCAAGAGGCTGCAGACCTCATGTAGTTTGGAGGAGACAAGGCTTCCAGACATGGACCTTGATTGGTATAAGGTATAAGCCCTTAACACCTTGTTAAGGGTTTCTTTTTGTGGTTGTAATGGGTGAGAGTTCTCCTGGAAACCTTCATCCTGTTGAATCCTGTTCTCCAAGCCCTTGGAGTCTTCAGGAGCCAACCCACTTGCAAAGAAGAATTGGACTTGGCAGTATCAGTAGACTGTAAATAGAAGGACTTGACAATGCAACCTGAACAGGACCTTGAAGTGTGATGTTAAATGTTGATGTTATATGTTATATGTTAAGAAAGTAAACCAATTTTTTTAAATTTGTTGTTGCAAACTCATTCCAAGTTCTGCCCCACAGAACCCACAAGCTGAGGTGACATTAGCACTACTTTTTGATGTCTACATTTGGCCAGCTTATCTCCTGATGTGGAATCCAGCTGGACATCTGTCAACTGGAGTACTTCCAACTTCTGATATCTGTTCATACTTAGGTATGGCCAGTTTATCTCTTGACATGGTAACCAGGTGAGATCTGGCAACTGGAGTATTCAAGCCTCCATCATCAGAGCAACAAGCAGCTTACTATTAGTGTAACACAATGTTTTTGTTGAAGGACAATCATTTATTTCACCTCAGTTGACTTTTTGTTCGAACCCGATGGTACGTGTTTGTTGAACCCATTTCTGGAGTTTCCGTAAAAGGAGCGTCGCATAGATCTTCCCAATAACAGATAGGAGACTGATGGGGCGGAAGTTGGAGGGGTCAGAGGTAGCTCCCTTTTTGTAGATGGGTACCACTATCGCCGATAACCAGGATTTGGGAATTATACCAGAGTTGTTAATTTGTGTGAACACAGTGGCTAGGAGAGGGGCCCACCAATCGACATGCGATTTCAGGACCTCGGGGGTGATGATATCTGGCCCGGGGGCTTTCCCCCATTTGAATCCTCCAATTAGTTCCGCCACTTTGTAAGGGGACCTGAGGGCCATTCCGGACCTCAGTTGACTTAATTATTGGAGGTCTCCTTGCTGCTTACTACTTATTTGCAAGGATTTTCATTGAAAAGATATTATTTATATAGAGACTCATTATTTTTCATGTATATTCTGGGATCCCTTTTCTGTCTTTGTTATTCATGTAGTGTATTATTTTCCAGTGTTGATATTTGGGTTATTTGGTAGAGTACTTTTAATGATTTCTATAAAAGGTTATATTTTCAATGCTGGTTTTTTTGGAGCCAGGCAGATTAATTTTCCTCATAATAACTTATATCCCACAAAATGAGCGTTGCTGTCGTTTTTGTCCTAACTGATTCACTTTCTCATATTCTGCTTCATTGTTCAAAATACAACATCAGAACTGATTTGAGAACTGTATTACCAACAGGATTTATGCTCCTTTCTGATAAGATAAAAATGGCTAAGCTTCTAAATAACTCTAATGCTGAAATCTCTGAAGCTGTTGCTACATTTTTACTCTGTGTACTGCAAGTTGTGCAATAATGATCTTTTTGTTGTATTTGGAATTCATGAAACACTCCGGTTTCATGCCTAATAAAGGTTTTGGATTTGGAACTTAAAGGCTCTACCACTGGGACACTACCCCTCCATCTGATCCTGCAATGCTTGTATGTTGGCAGCATCATTTTAAATTCAAGAGATCTTAGCCCCAGAAGTCCCTCAACCTAGTTTCACTCCGAAAGGATGTGTCCTCAAAGAAATAGAGCACCCAAGCCAGTCATTCGCAAGCATTTTTACGAGCCATAATTAAACTTTGGCTGGGCTTGTTGTGCAAAACCGTGGAATTTCCAAAGGCAAATTTCATCCATCTCCAAGTCCAGAGGGCTGTCATTATCATTGAAACTATGTCAGAATGTTTCTTACGCCACATCGTAAAGCCGTCATTAAAAGAAGACCTCTAAAAAGCTGATTCAAAATGTTGATAACTTCCTCGCTGCATCCAGAATGTCTGGCTAAACCTGTGAGATCCGCCTAATGTAATTACTGACTTAATGAGCTCAGGAGAGGAAATGGTACGAAAGGATAACATTAGAATTCGATTCTTTGCGCTCGGAGGGTTACAAGTTTGGCTGGAGTCGGAAGTTGTTGGAAAATAGGCAATATGCTAATAACATTAATCCAAGTGTAGCTTTTACTGCACGGAAGTGGCTTACAGTGGGTCAAATCGTTTGTTCCCCTAATCAGGAATTGACTCCATTTGGCAAAAAGCTTCCTTGGTCTCAGGGAGAATTCACCTCCAGTTCTGCTCCCAGAGGTCAGTTTACAGGAGATAACCAAGGATGGGACTTAGATGTAACTCTGCATTCTATGCATACAGTTTCCCACAGTTAACCCTCTGTCCAAATATGCGTTGCTGATACATCTGTAGAAAATTTAAAACAGGAAGAGGTTTGATAAAGGAATTGTGGAGTGGGTGAAGTTGCATAGTGGGGAGTATACTTGTGGTGAAGATTCAAATCTCTACTCTGCAAAGACGCTCGCTGTGTGAACTTGGGCCCGTCATTTTTTGCTCAGCTTGTCCTACCTCACAAGGCTGTTGTGATGATAAAATAGAGATGAGAGAATTATGTAGGCTGCTCTGAGCTCCTTGGAAGTATATAAATGGGAGAATTTGATACTGCAATTAATGAAATGGGAAAGAGGAAGAGGGGGAGTTTGGATTTATACCCCACCTTTCTCTCCTGTAAGGAGTCTCTTACAAACTTTTTTCCTCTCTAAGCGGCAACTTATGAGATGGGTGGGGCTGGAACAGTGGTGGGATCCAAATATTTTTAGTAACAGGTTCCCTTGGTGGTGGGATTCAAACTGTGGCATAGCGCCAATGGGGCTGGGCGGGGCATGATTGGGGCGGGGCCAGGCATTCTGGGGGCAGGGCAGTGGCAAGGATGCAGCCACTGCGCCGGTCCTTGGGCGGGAAACGAATGCACGCAGGCGCAGGCTGCCACGCACGCCGGTGCACCTCCTGCTAGACTGCTTCAAGTTCTGCGCGCTACTGCTGAGAGGAGGGGCGTAACTAAGGCCAAAATCACGGGGCAAAATCACCAATTAGTAACCCCCTCTCGGCACACACCAATAATTAGTAACCTACTCTCGGGAACCTGTGAGAACCTGCTGGATCCCACATCTGGGCTGGAAGAGTTTGGGGAGAACAGTGGCTGGCTCAAGGTCACCCTGCAGGCTTCATATGTAGAAGAGGGGGAACAAATCCACCAGATAATAGTAGGAGAGGGGGAACAAATCCAGTTCACCAGATAAGAGTCTGCCGCTCATGTGGAGGAATGGGGGGATCAAACCCTGTTCTACAGATTAAAGTCTACCTGCTCTTAACCACTACACCGTGCTGGCTCTTGGTCTTTCATTGTTCTTTTAATGCATTCTTTATTTATAGTATTTTTAAAATATTGTAAGCTGCCCTGAGTCCCCAGTAGGGAAAGGGTGTCTGGTATAAATTAAATAAACAAATTACAGTTGTATTTATATACCCTTGAAAAAATTGGGAAAATGTGCTAAATTCAGTATGAGAAACAGAGAATGGGAAACAGGTGGCAACTCACCAAAGACCCTTCACTATCATGGCAACAAATCCTAGCAATTTCCTCCCCAGGGAGATTCATTAACCTTCCACATTGGTGTCTTTCACCAATATGTAAAGCCTTTTTATTTCATCTGGCGTACCCCCAATAATGGTTATTGGAGCTCCTCCTGGTGAAACTGAGGCCCGTTCCGCACGGGCCATAAAAACGCCCTGGGGACGGCAAAAATGCTGTCCCCAGCGAGCCGGCGCCCTTGCTCCCCCCGAACGGCACGAAGCCACCGTTTCCCCACCTCGCTTCCCCAGTGAAGTTTTTCAAAAACGGCGGCTTTGAAAATGGCGGTTTTCGAAAACGTTCGCATGGCAGCAGCTGGAAAGTGCCATCCCTTCCCCCTTTCCCCATTGACTTACCCTCTCTGCGGCCGTCCGGTGCATTGCTGAGGCCTGGGGACACGCCCCCCCTGCCCTGCGACTCCGGAGCAGTCACGCACTGTGGTGCCATCGTCCCAGTAGTGTCATGCGAACGGTCCCAGGGGGTTGGGTTGGCATCATGTACACTGACCCAACCCCCATTGTGGCCATGCGGAAACAGCCTGAGAAAGCAATAAAATGTTAAAGAACACAATGTGGCTGGGCTGGACCAAATCACAGTGGAACTTCTCAAGCATGGTGGAAATTGCATCATTCAAGAACTAACACAGCTTCTGTACAAGTACTGGTGAACAGAATGTGTACTAGAGGAATGGAGTAAGGGCATTATAATCAAGTTACCAAAGGAAGTCAACCTACAACTACAACAACTGGTGAGGAATTGCCCTCCTCTCAGTCCCTGGAAAAGTGCTTTGCCTTGTCCTGTTCAGGCACCTTCTGGATGCAGTAGATAAGATGCTGCGAGAAGAGCAAGCTGGATTCTGTCATGGATGCTCCTGCAGTGAGCAAATCTTCACCCTGCGCAACATAATTGAACAACCACTGTCTATCAACTTCATTGGTTTCAAGAAGGCATTTGACAGTGTTCACAGGGAGTCACGAGGAACTCCGTGGAGGAAATATTGTATTTCTTGACTCAAAATGTTTTAAATAAATTGTCCGGAAAGGACCTAGATTTCCTCCCCTACTGCTGTATCCATATTAAGAGTTAAAAATGTTGAAGTGAGAAGAATCTGGATAATATTTGCAGCCTGGTTGACTCTAGATTGCTTTAGAACAGTGAAGGAAATGCTCCTTGAATATGTTTGGAGTAGGACTTCTAGCTTCTCAATCTGCCATAACTATTCTTCCCACAGATTATAGACTTGCAACAAAGCACAGATGGTCATGCAGCAGCACATAACATATGAAGTTTCTAGAGACACTCTGAAAAAAATGCTCAACACCAAACACTTGCTAAGGCACAGAAATTAACCAATATCCACGAATTGCCCCTCCTGGGCAATCTTAAAGCAGCAGCTGGACAAACATTTCTCAGGGATGCTTTAGTTGGATCCTGCATGGAGCTGGAGGTTGGGTTAGATTGCCTGTCTGGCCCTTTTCAACTCTATGGTGGTATGATTCTATAAGCTAACCCTTCCTTGAAGTCTGAATTCTATGAATTAAAATCAGATGCCCAAAGTCATAGGGAAAGCATCCATTCCACCCACAGAACAAGTGATGGAAGGAATCAACATGTACCATCATTTGAACCCAATATGTATTCTAGGCAACTGAAGATAAATATCTCATGCGTGTAAGAGTCAACAAATGAATACCAACTGGGAGTGGAGTTAAGGACAAACCCTGGATACTTTGAGAGGTAATTGGCACCCTTGGTTTTGTTCCTCAGTTTCAAAAACAACATTGAAAGATGGACTGGATGGCCTCTATGATTCTATAGTCTAACCCTTTCATAAAGGGCCTTTCCCCACTTACCTTCTGCCCCGCGCTACTGCTGCCAAGTAGCGCGGGGTCCCCCGGCACTCCCCACTACAGGGGCGGCGACAACGCAGCCGCCCTGATGCTGCCGCTGTAGCGCCCCCTCAGCGCGCGTCATTCCTGGGGCTCTTCCAAACGGCGCCTTTTGCCATCCACGTAACAGAAGGTCTGCTAATCCAGCTGTATCAGTTCAACTGTATCAGTTCCCTGGTCAGTTCAAAGTAGGTTTGAAGACCTCCAGGTAGTATGGGAGACCTTTTGGAATTACAGCCCCTTCTGCACAATTCATTTAAACTGTTTTGAGGCAGGAAATAAAATGGTTCCTCCATGGAGCTACGTATTGTTTTTACCTTCAAAGATTTTATTTTCAGCCTCAAAACATTTTAAATGAACCCTCCTTTAAAACAATTCTTGAGGCTGAAACATTTCCAAAATGTTTTTGTTTGCTGTGCATATCTCTTTAAAACATTTCCATGCCTCTCTGCCACCCCCAAACTTCCTCGTTGATGCGATTTTGTGAGCTCATTCTCCATCCTCCCTCACCTCTTTATTAGATCATTTATGTGAGGTTTTTTAAAAAATTGGGGGGCACCTTCGGACGCATCGAATACATGAGGCACAGAGAATCGCAATGCAAGATTGTGAAGCAACGAAGCATCAACTCGACACTGAATTTTTGAAAAAGAAGAAAATCACAACATTGTGGCCATGAATCATTTCCATGGGATGAGTGTGGACAAAAGGACGAGACTGAAAACAGTTTATAAACATTTTTAGAATGTTTTAGGAGATTTGTGCGGAAAGGGCCTACAACTGACATCTAGATAACAAAGATCAGCTCCCCCACAGAAAATGCATGCTTTGAAAACTGGGCATGATGGCACTGTACCCAGTCGCATAACTATATGGGGGACATATGGGGACAAATGCCCTGAGTGCCCCCTAGTGATTCACGTGGGGGGCGGGAAATCACCTCCCACACTTCTGATCCATCCACCACACACCCTGGCGGGCCTCAGCCAGTTGGGCTGAGTGAGAGGGGTGGGCCGGCCAGGCCACTGACTGACCTAGAGCATAGGTGTCAAACTTGCAGCCCTCCAGATGTTGTGGACTACAGTTCCCATCATCCCCTGCCAGCATGATTCTGGCAGGGGATGATGGGAACAGTAGTCCCTAACATCTGGGGGGCCATGAGTTTGACACCTGTGACCTAGAGGCTGGAATCTGGGCTGCTCAGAGCAGCCAGCCAGTCAAGCCCCACCCTCCCCATTTGGAGCCTGGTGTAACGAACTACTGAAGTCCAGGCAAAAGCAACCGTTATGAGTTCTTTATTGAGCTGGCATTTTTAGTCGGAAACAAGCAATGCGAGAACTGAAACCCAAATCTCGATCAACAGCGTTTACAGGGTAATAGACAGGCTCCCGCCCAAAGAGTATAAACAAGGCAGGATTTCACACAGGGTTTCACACAGACAAGCAAGTAAGTGAAAGATAACCAAAACAGCGAAATTCCCCTTCCCAGGCATTGTGTCAAAACCTCCGGCGGGAACCTTTTCAAGGTCGGAACACACACACACACACACCACAACCTTATGCCTGGACTGCGTGGCGCAGGCTCAGGTAAGTGGGTGCAGGTGGCATAGCTACCATGGGATGCAAGGGGGAGGGGACAGAGGAGGTGCATAGCTACAATGGGGCATGGGGGGCATGGTGGCAGATAGGATGCATAACTACTATGGCGCACGGGGGCTCAGGGGCAACATTTTGCCCCGGGTTCCATTTTGCCTTGCTATGCCTCTGACTGTACCTCCCCTCCTAAAACCCCAATCTCCACAGACTCTACCCCCAAATTCCGAGGGGTTTTCACACCTGGAGTTGGCAACCCCAGTTCAAAGCCAATGTTTCGAGGCATGTGTATACAAGTACCATCAAAAATCATGGCTACATCCAGTGGTGGGATCCAAAAATTTTAGTAACAGGTTCCCTCGCCAGCCCCCCCACAGCAAAGGGGGCAGAGGCGTACCTAGGCAAACCTGAGCCCTGGGCAAAACCTGAGTTGGATGCCCTCCCCATGGGCAGCCACCCCACCATGATCCCCCAATTTTTTTTTTGCACCAGGTCATTTCTAAATCATCATCACATTATAGAAAATGCCCCAACTCACAAATCTGAACACAGCAATGGTGAAACACACAGGTTCTTTGATAGAGACTGGTGAGATTAATGGTTCGAAAGGCTGAGAATCAATGAATTGCAGTACCTGGAAGGGATTAACCCAGTTCAGGGAGTTAAATTATTAGTCGCAATTGCCATATGGAACCTTCACGTTCAAAGGCAGGATGCCTCTCGGGGAGGCGAGGGCGTGGAGACGGAAAAGCGGACCCAATTAGTAAACCCTCTCGGCACACACAAAGAATTAGTAACCCACTCTCGGGAACTGGTGAGAACCTGCTGGATCCCACCTCTGGCTACATCCCCTTCCATGAAGTTTCGGTATCAAAGTGTGGAACGGCAACCAAGGTTCTTGTGATGCGTTATCTCTTTGTGAGTCAGGGTTGGTGTTCCTGTTGGGATTACTCTGTTATAAGTCATCGCTGTGAGAAAAGAAAGTCACGAAAGAGATGTTTTAATGGACTCATAATTAATCTGGGCTCAGTGACCTCTCTTTAGCCTCGGGTGAGGAAGCCATGATTGCATGGTCATCTGGACCATTCGTTTCAACTCTAGGGTTGGGAACATAAAGTAGGTTGCAGTGCACCACCTGCTGGGTCGTGAAGAGCCATATCTGCTGTGTGACTTTCGAGGAAGGACTAGCAGTTGCCACCAGAGGGGGAGAGAGCTTATATTTATTTATTTATTTATTTATTTATTTATTTATTTATTTATTTATTTATTTATTTATTTATTTATTTATACATTAGACTTTTAGGCCGCCTCTTCCCCGGAGGGCCTGAGGCAGCTCACAACACGGCTGTTCTCCAACAGCAACTCAAGCTCCAGCAGCAGTTACACACAGTTTTAACAGTTTAAAACAGTTTAAAACAGGCGCCCGATCCCAAGGCTAAAAAGAAAAGAAAAAAGAAGAGAAAGATAAGAAGAAAGGGAGGGAGGGAACAGGTGGGCTTGCTGTATGAACCAAACAAGATAGCAGTTACACAAAAGACAAACACTTTATTTGTGGTATAAAAAAATGGCCATTGCCATGAATTTATTGGCTTGACAGAATAGGGAGCGTAAGGTGCAGCATGGGGTCTGATCCTTGTGTTGGGCAGCCCAGAAGGCTCTCCCGCAATCCCAGGATCCTCAAACCCATCTGTTTGAGGAAATGAAACACGAACCGATACCTGGCAGTAATGTGGGGAAAATATCAGATAGGTGGTGGAGCGCTGCCTGAAAATTTCTCCCATTTACTGTGGGGCGCAAGCCGGGCATTAAGAGCCCTGGCTTGCTGTACCCCACACCTCGTAAGGAGGCTCCCAAAATGGTTAGCTGGCAGCTAACCTGGCCAAGGATCAGTCCCCCTGTGCGCAAACCGCAATGACACAATTTAACAACCAGAAAAACTCAACAGAGAAGTATAGGGAGGGTGGGTGGGTTGATCGGACGGCAGCCAGGCGAAGAGGGCCTACACGTGGCCCACCCTGGCTTTTAAGGGCGGTGGGAGGTGACGGGGCCCGGCATCATCACCACACGCCCCAGCCAACCCCACACAGCCAATGGGCTGCCCCGTCGGGCACATGCGCAGAGCAGTGCAGTGACACCGCAGCCCGCCGGAAAAGGAAAAGGAAGGCAACGCGGTGCCCTTCCCCCAGTGGCAATGGCGGCCCAGGTAAGTCTGGTCCGCTTCTTTAGTACACATATTCAGAGATCCAGGGCACCATGTTTCCTGCCTCTTCAACTGTCAGATAAAAGGAGAGTAGAAATGTGAGAAGGGTAACGCTGTAGTCCAGATCGGTCCCTATGTCAACATTCTCTACAAGTGCAGAACCAGAGGTGGGATCCAGCAGGTTCTCACCAGCTCCCGAGAGTGGGTTCTTAATTATTTGTGTGTGCCGAGAGGGGGTTACTAATTGGGTCCACTTTTCCGTCTCCACGCCCTCGCCTCCCCGAGAGGCATCCTGCCTTTGAGCGTGAAGGTTCCATATAGCAATTGCGACTAATAATGTAACTCCCTGAACTGGGTTAATCCCTTTCAGGTACTGTAATTCATTGATTCTCAGCCTTTCTGCATCTTTTGGTCTTCGTACCAGTGTCTCTATTCAAAAGAACCTGTGCATTTCCCACCTATTGCTGTGTTCAGATTTGTGAGTTGGGGCATATTATATAATGTGATGATGGGATTTATGAAATCGACCTGGTGCAAAAAAAAAATTGGGGGGTCAGCGCCTATGCGGGGTGGCTGCCAGTGGGGGGGCATCCAACTCAGGTTTTGCCCAGGGCTCAGGTACGCCTCTGCCCCCTTTGCTGAGGGGGGGGGCTGGCGAGGGAACCTGTTACTAAAATTTTTGGATCCCACCACTGTGTAGAACCATATATCAATTCCAGGGTATTTAGTGGGGAAAGTTACAGTCTGTTTTTTTCATAGATCCTCTTCTAGAACAATATGCTAACAAAACAGAGGGGGGGAAAGAAGAATATGATTTTGGATTTATACCCCACTTTTCTCTTGTGTAAGGAGACTCAAGGCAACTTACAAACTCTTTCCCTTCCCCACAAGGGAGAGAGTTCTGAGAAAACTGTGACTGGCCCAAAGTCAGCTAGTAGGCTTCTTGTGGAGGAGCAGGGAAACAAATCCAGTCCCCAGATATGAGTCAGCTGCTCATGTGGAGGAGTGGGGAATCAAACCTGTTCTTCAGATTAGAGTCTGTCGCTCTTAACCACTACAACACGCTGGATCTTTTAAGCAAGAATTTTTTTTAGTCCCTAATCAAGAGATAGAGCAAGAATATGAAACGCTATGGGAAGCAAAAGCATAAAACAGTGTTGCAATACACTGATGCAATCCTAACTGCTCCGTCTTTACATGCTGCCCGATCTGTGAGTTGATGGGAATCTAAGGGGAAATAAACCAAGCAAGGAAAATTATATAGAAAATGGAGAGCTCGTTTTTATATCCTGCTTCTCTCTACCAAAAGGGGTCTCAAAGAGGCTTACAATCACTTTATCTTACGTGGGGCTGAGTTCAAAGTGAACTGGGCATGCCCAAGATTACCTGGCAGGCTTCATGTGAAGGAGCAAGGAATTGAACCTGGTTCTCCAGATTACAATCTACTACCCTTAACCATGACACCATGCTGACTCTTCCTGAATATTCCCTTCCTGGACAGAACCATAGAGGGAGAAGCTTTTCCCTGATGCTGCCCCTATGCACTGTGATTCAGACGTCGAAGTTCTCTGAATGTAAAGGTTCCCTTTCTTCACAATGGCTACTAGACATTATAGTGCTATCCTCCATGGACCTATCTAGTCCTCTTTAAAAGGAGTCTACGTTTGTGGTCATCACTACATCCTCTGGCAGTGAATTCCACATTTTAATCACTTGCTATGTAAAGAAATATTTCCTGTTGTCCATCCTTAAATTACAGTCCAACAGTTTCATTGGTTGTCCTCAAGTGCTAGTGTTTTGAGAAACAGAAACAAAGTTCTCTCTGTTCAGTCTCTTGATCCTGTCCATAATTTTACAGATCTCTATTATGTTGTATTTTCATTTCATTTCTAAACTAAATCCTAAGCCCTTTCCGCACGGGCCTTTAACAGCACCCTGGGGACAGAAAAAACGGCGTCCCCAGGGAGCTGTTCGCATGGGGGGAGCAGCTGCTGGGCAGCCGTGCCGCCCTCGCGCCTCCCGAGCTGTGCGAAGCCGCCATTTTCCGACCTTGCTTCCCCAGCGAGGTTTACAGAAAATGGTGGCTTCCAGCCATTGCCGTGCGAACGGCAGCAGCTCGAAGGCGCCATCCCTCCCCCCGTGACCGGTCAACCTACCGTCTCTGTGGCCGTCTGGAAGGTCGCAGAGACAGTAGGTCTACTGGGCGACAGCGCTCCATGGCGCCGTCTTCCCAGTTGTTTCTGGGACCGTTGGTGTGAATGGTCCCAGGAGGGTTGGGTCGGCGTCCTGTACGCCGACCCAACCCCCATCGTGGCAGTGCAGAAACAGCCCCAGATTCTCCATCTTTTCCTTAAAGGAAAGGTTCTTCTACCTCTGCTTTCTTCTGTCTGGAGCAGATGAGGAGGGGTTCTTGTGGTGGAAAGAGATCACAAACCAAAACCATCTATGGATTTTGTCCCATGAAGAAGAAGAAGAAGAAGAGGAAGAGGAAGAGGAAGAGGAAGAGGAAGAGGAAGAGGAAGAGGAAGAGGAAGAAGAGTAGTAGTAGTAGTAGTAGTAGGAGTAGTAGGTTGGATTTATATCCCACCTTTCTCTATTGTAAGGAGACTCAGGGTGGTTTAGAAGTTCCTTTCCCTTTCTTTCCCCACAACAGACATATTTTGAAATAGGTGGGGCTGAAAGAGTCCTGAGAGAACTGTGACTAGCCCAAGGACACCCAGCAGGAATGTAGGAGTGCAGAAACATATCTGGTTCACCAGATAAGCTTTGGCCACTCAGATGGAGGAGTAGGGAACCAAATCCGGTTCTCCAGATCAGAATCCACCTGCTCTTAAACACAGAACCACACTGGCTCTGGACGCTGACATCCCTACCTGTTTATAAGTATCAAAGTGAGTAGATTTCAGTGGAGAAATCTATTATTGACCCACTCTGATGCAACCCCCAGTTTTCATTTTGACATTAATGAGGACATAGATCTAGCACCCCTTGTTCATTTCAAACAATCCTGTCACAACTGGTTGTGGTGGGTTTTCCGGGCTGTGTGACCATGGTCTCGTAGATCTTATTCTTAATGTTTCGCCTGCATCTGTGGCTGGCATCTTCAGAGGTTTATCACAGAGAAACGTCTGTTTCACACTGGGTCTAGTGAGAAGGGAAAGTTTAGTGGGGTATATTGTCCATGTCCCAGGGTGGGGAACCAATCATTAAGTGTTTGGGTGGAACTTGCTATCCATAGGTGTGGTTGAGTGCATTGTATTGCAGGTGGGGTTATCAGCCCATTTTTAAGTACCTTTTATTTTGTAAGCCCTTTTATTTAGAAGAAGAAGAAGAAGAAGAGTTTGGATTTATATCCCCCCTTTCTCTCCTGCAGGAGACTCAAAGGGGCTTACAATCTCCTTGCCCTTCCACCCTCACAACAAACACCCTGTGAGGTAGGTGGGGCTGAGAGAGCTCTGAGAAGCTGTGACTAGCCCAAGGTCACCCAGCTGGCGTGTGTGGGAGTGCACAGGCTAATCTGAATTCCCCAGATCAGCCTCCACAGCTCAGGCAGCAGAGCTGGGAATCAAACCCGGTTCCTCCAGATTAGATACACGAGCTCTTAACCTCCTACGCCACTGCTTTTCCTCCTCCTCCTTTTATTTACTTGCAACTGCATTTTGAAATGAGTCTCTAAAAAGTTTGGCCTTCTCAGTGAGAAGAAGTTCAAGTGTAAATAAACCCCAGTTAGATGATTCCAATGTTCTAACATGGGGGGGGGGTGCAGTTTCTGGAAAACACATTTGCTATAACCCCCCTCCCCAGCTTCTGTTGTCTACCACTGATACTGGCAGCAGGAGAAAAATAAACTGAAAAAAAATGGTTGTTGGGTCAATGGTGTGAAGTCATTTCCAAGGAAAACACAGAAGTGATGTTTGTCCTCTCTAGCAATTGCCAGAAATGTTATCACATTGCAAAAGTGTCTTGGGTAGTGTGACATCATTTCCAGATTTTCCCCAGAAGTGACAACACACCATGGTTGCTGCTGGGCTCCATGTGGTCTCCGATAGGTGCTCCCACTGGCTGCCTCTAGTGTTGTGTCACAGAAGGGAAAAGCTGTGATGATCTTTTTTGTGATGAAGGGGGGGGGGGAATTTTCTGGTAAACAAATTTTCTACAACCTCATCCCCCTTCCTTTTTTCTACCACGGATACTGGCAGCTGGAGAAAAATAAACACAAAAAAATGGCTGTTGGATTGATGAAGTGAAGTCATAGGATCACAGGATCATAGAGTTGATGAGACCACCAGGGCCATCAAGCCCAACCCACTACAATGCAGGAACACACATTCAAAGCACTCCTGTCAGATGGCCATCCAGCCTCTCTTTAAAAACCACCAAAGAAGGAGACTTCACCAGACTCTGAGGTAGTGCATTCCACTGTCGAACAGCCCTTATTTTACTGATGTTTAGGTGGAATCTCTTTTCCTGTACCTTGGATCCATGACTCCTGGTCCTAGTCTCTTGCTTGCTCCCTCACCAACAAGCTTGCTCCCTCACCAACATGACATCCCTTCAAATATCTAAACATGGTTATCATGTCACCCCTTAACCTTCTCTTCATCAAACTAAACATCCCCAGCTCCCTAAGTTTCTCCATGTAGGACATGGGTTCCAGACCTTGTACCATTTTGGTTGCCCTCCATTTCCAAGGAAAACTCAAAAGTGATATCTGTCCCCTCTAGGAACTGCCTCAAGTGTAATCTGATCATTCCTAGTGAAGTGTGACATGACTTCCAGGTGTTCCCCAGAAGTGATAGTGCACCATGTTGCTGCCTGCCTCCATGTTGTCACCCCCTCACTCTCCCAGCAGTTACTTATGGTGTTGTGTCATAGAAGGGGAGAGGCATTCTGATTATTCCAGCACAAGAAATTGATGTCTCGGTCCACATTTATTGTAGGATGTCCTGCATTGTGCTCATCAATCTTCCAGATTTTATACTTCGACATTGGCTACAAAAAAGGGCTCTCCCTACCTGCTCTCTCAAGCCTTTGCCAGACAGTCATAATTGATTGGTGGGTTGAATTGCGCATGGTAGACCACAGGTGGTTGAGGCATTTAGAGTATTTGGCTCAATGTCAACTAGAAGGATACACGACAAAAGGTATTTGTTTGCTTGCGAGAAATGTTTATTACCTTCACAAGCATTCAGGAGCAGAAAAAGGGAAAGGGCAGTGTCCAAGTCAGCATATCAAGGTTAGGTTTGCAAACATTAGTGGAAGTTGGTCAGGAAAGAAAGGTGAGCTCTGCCATGGCTGGTCAGTGTTGATATACTTCTGTGTCAGTGTTGATATCCTTCTTGAAGGCATCTACTTCAGCTTCTGTTGAGGGATTTTCATCTGCTTCTGTTGAGTAGATCCTCCACCACCGCTTCTGCCACCACAGCAGCCACCACAACACCCACAACAGCCACCACTTCCTCCACTTCTACCCCCACAACATCCACCGCTTCTCTGGCTTTGCTGAGATGAAGAAGATCCTCCACCACAGCATCCACCACGGCCGCCACTTCCACCCCCACAACAGCTACAGCAGCAGCAGCTCCCTCCTCTCTGTTGTTGTTGGCTCATCTTTTGTATGTTTTGGGTAACCCTGGAGGAGATGAGAGAAAGAGATGTCATGTTGAGTCTGGAGTGCCAGGCGCAAACAAGTTACCTGGTGCTGCCATTAAATCCACAACATCTTCTCTTGTCCACCAGACTGATCATATTATTCATAGTATTTTTTGTCAGCAGTGTTCAAAACTGTTATACAACTTTTAGCCAATGCTATTTGAGTTGAGAGAAAATGAGATGTACAAGTCAGTGTTCTTTCCTATATTTTGGAAGAGCGCCGACTGTACCCTCGATCATGTATTGTCACAGTCCTCACCCCAAAGACCAAACACAGACCAGGCTAACAAGGATTGTCCTGGATTGAAGTGACATCCACTCTATAGTAGATAGAGGCCAAGGCTTTAGTAAAGGTCACAGTTCCAAGTGGGTGAAAGGGAAATGTCCCTTGGTTGGAAAGTCCCATAATCCCTGCCATTTCATGTAGATGATGCTTTAAATCAGGGTTCCAGACTGGATGGGCGCCATGCTGCCTTCCAGCTCCTTTCATGGGGCCCACCAAGCATTTTTAGAATGCCCATCACAGTTTCCAATGGACCATAAGGGATTGACCATAAGAGATGTACAGATTTTTAAAAAAATGTTTTGTTGGCAGCAGCTGCCACCACAGCACAAGGATTTACATTGTATGACTTCAGGTAAGCAGCAGTGGCTATTCTGTGGCTGGCGCCACCTTCTGCAGCAGCTATTTTGTGGCAGCCATTTTGGGGCTATGCCTACCATGCTGGATCAGAATTCTAAAGATAAGTACAGTCTGGAACAGGTTGGGGGCCCCTGCTTTAAGTGGTTCAAAAACCAGACTGAACAAGCTTTTGGCATGAAGGCGGATGTGGGATCCAACCAGTTCTCACCACTTCTCTAGAAGTGGTTACTAATTTTTTTCGGAGTGCCAAGAAGGGGTCACTAAAGCAACCTCCCTGCCCAATAGGGACTGGAGGTGCATCTGTGCGGCGGCGCCACTGTTTGAATCCCACCACCATCGGAACCTGTTATTAAAATGTTTGGATCCCACCACTGTATGAAGAGAACTTAGTTCAATAGATGAACACACACTTTGCCTGCACAAAGGTCAAGGATCTATCCATGTAACCATCAATTAAAAAGAAAACACCAAGGCTTAAGGGGAGAAAACAAAAGAACCTTGCAAAGAAATCCCATAACATATGTATCTAGGGTTAGGGTTAAGAACATAAGAACTAGCCTGCTGGATCAGATCAGAGTCCATCTAGTCCAGCACTCTGCTACTTGCAGTGGCCCACCAGGTGTCTTTGGGAGCTCACATGCAGGTTGTGAAAGCAATGGCCTTCTGCTGCTCCTGAGCACTTGGTCTGCTAAGGCATTTGCAATCTGAGATCAAGGAGGATCAAGATTGGTAGCCATAGGTCAACTTCTCCTCCATAAATTTGTCCAAGCCCTTTTGAAAGCTATCCAGGTGAGTGGCCATCACCACCTCCCGTGGCAGCATATTCCAAACACCAATCACACGTTGCATGAAGAAGTGTTTCCTTTTATTCGTCCCAATTCTTCCCCCCAGCATTTTCAACGAATGCCCCCTGGTTAGATACCCTGACCCAGGTATTTGTAAGTATGGCATGCTGAATTTTTAGAGCGAGATCAAAGGATCTCTTCCAGTTAACCAAGTTTCCCTGTCAATCACTTGGAGGCCATCAAAATGGCCGAATCAGATGTAGCAGAAGTCGACTCCTATCCCATAGATGCATTATTAAGCAAAGAGAAGAGTGGCTGTTATACTCACCCAGCTGATTGCTGAGAAGACTTTGTCAAGGCAAGTTACCAAGCGAATGAGGAACCTCTCAGAATCAGGGCCTTTTATACCATCTCTTGATATTTCTTTTCAGAATGGAAGAGCCTAAGCAAGGCTGCTGATTGGCTCTCGGAGCATCCGGTACCCTGGACTGAAGTCCACTCCCATTTCGCATTCATTAGTTTTGACTCTAACATGCCCGAGATGGTTATCTGTAGTTGCCTAGAGTACGTACCTGTGTCTGATGATGGTGCATGCGGATACCTTCCATCACCCACAACTATGTAATCTCTCGCTGCTGTTATGTGGGAGGTATGGAATCTTGCTCAATTGCACCTGATTTTAATTTATAGAAGGACTTCGTGGAAAGGTTAGCTTGTTCTGTTGGAAATAAAAAATCTCCGAACGATTGGTCTAAAAATGAAGCCAAACGTTTATATTTGCAAACGGAAAGTTTGGGGGAACATACACACATACAGAAAATTATGTACATATGCCTCCCCTCCCGAATAAAACAAATACAATTTCTTTATAATATCCCATAATGCCACTACTGCATTATATGCTGTACACCGCCCAGAGCCCTTTGGGGATGGGGCGGTATAAAAGTTTAAACAATAAATAAATAAAAAATAAATAATCGTGGTAGATTTTGATTGGCAGTTTATAATTTAGGCAAATACTAACAGAAACACATCTTGGCAAATAGGCTTGCTTTGGTCTTAAATGAACAAAGATCGACTGTGAAACTCCTCATCTTGTCTGGTCTGGTACTGAAACATACCCTAGCGCCGTGGTGGCAAACCTTTTGCACTCCAGATGTTATGGACTACAATTCCCATCAACCCCTGTCAGCATGGCCAATCAGCTGATGGGAATTGTAGTCCATAACATCTGGAGTGCCAATGGTTCACCACCACTGCAACATTTCTGATAACCATGACCTATGACCCCTGCCTTGCTGGTTTCCAGTCTCACAGTTTAATACAGACATCCTTTATGTATTGTTTTCCAAAACAGACATTGTTAAATCAAACAGTTATTAATGTGTCTTATGAAGTAGAACAAACATAATGAAGCAGAACAAACATATTCTATCTCACAGTTTCAACTGGCCTGGCCCATTTGGTGCCAGAGGAGTTAAGGCATCGAACTACCTAAAAGCTTTCGCTGATTTAAGCACATGTTAACTGATCGCAAAGAAACTATTTGTAAATTTGCTGGAATGTATTTAAGGCCCTTCAGATCTCTGAGGCCAAGCAAGTTCTGCCCTGGCTAGTACTCGGATGGGAGACCTCCAAGGCACAAAGTTGCTGCACACAGGCAGGGGTTGACAAACTGCTTATTTTCCTCTCTCTTTCACCTTGGCCCTTTCCGCACGGGCCAAATACAGCACCCTGGGGATGGCAAAAACATGAAGCGCTGTTTCCCAACCTCGCTCTTTGAGCGAGGTTTTTGGGAACAGCAGCTTCCCGCCGCTGCCATGAGAATGGCAGCGGCTGGAAGGCACCATCCCTCCCCACTTTCCCAATCGACCTACCTTCCCTGCGACTGTCCGGCACGTTGCTGAGGCCTGGGGACACGCCCCCCTGCCCTGCGACTCTGGAGCGGTCGCGCAGGGCAGGGGGGGTCCTCTAGTTTTGCCGACGCGCAGGACGGTCACAGGGAAGGTAAGTCGATTGGGTGACGGCGCAGCGCGGTGCCATCTTCTCGGTAGTTTCCGGGACCGTTCATGCGAACGGTCCTGGGGGGGTTGGGTCGGCATCATGTACGCTGACCCGACCCCCAGTGTGGCCGTGCGGAAACGGCCCTTGAAACTCGTATGGAATCACCACAACATAGCTGCAACTTGACACTACAGTCCACCACCATTAGAGGATTAGAAGAAAGGAAAACATTAGAAAGAAAGGGTTACATAAGAACAGCTCTGGGAGAGAAAGAGAAGAAATGTCAAACTAGAAACCCCTCAATGTGAGACGGAATATTTGCACTTATCTTGGTATTTCTCCATTCATGCTATCATAGCTTTGCCTAAAGAATGCCTAGAACTGCATTCTTGAGGGAAGTGTTTAACAATTTTTTTTGTCAGACATACACAATGCATTCTGTTTGACCTGTTTAGGATTTTCAGTGAATTCAATCCTTGTGTCTGTACAAAATGTTCATTATTAAATTTCTCTTTAAAATACAAAATCAGGTTAAAACAAAATATACGATTCTTTACAGAGTGTACTCTTTAAGCCCTTTTAGTACTTATAATCAATAAGAAAAGGCAAATCAAAATGACTCAATTATATTTGGAGAGCTGATAGTGTATCTATCTAGATTTATTGTACTCTGTGCACAGTAGAAAATATCAAAAATCAATAGGAAAGATCACAGAATCGTAGGCTCATTCTGCACATGCAGAATAATACACTTTCAAACTGCTTTTAGTGCTCTTTGAAGCTGTGCGGAATAGCAAAATCCACTTGCAAACAGTTGTGAAAGTGGTTTGAAAATGCATTATTTTGTGTGTGCGGAAGGGGCCATAGATTCATAGAATTGGAAGAGACCACAAGGGGCATCAAGTCCACCCCCCTGCAATGCAGGAACACACAATCAAATACTGGTTTTTCATTTTGTTTCTGGACTATTTATTCATTTTTATGATTACGTTTTTATTCTGCCCTTCCAACCAACGACGGGGCTTAGCACCATGCTAGCACCCTGCGAACTCTGGCAATTGGGCCATATGTAAGGAATTTTCCCCTTGATGCTTATTTTTAGCACCATGTAATGCTTCATAGTAGAAAACACCTAAGCTGTCATTATGGGATTTTCATTCTACTGCAAGTAATCCCCAGTTTTTGGGTTTGGCAGAGTTCCGATTACAATAGATTACAGTTTATGCATCTTTATCTGTCTCCTATCTCCAGCTATATTGATCGTTTATTTACTTCAGTGGGGACTCAAGCACCTCTTATTATTGTCCTTGTAACCCCCATGCTCAGAATGGGTTGACCCAGTAAGGGGTGGAGACCCAAAGCAGGAGAAGGCTGCAGAGCTCATGTAGTTGGAGGAGACAAGGCCACCAGACTCGGACCTTGGTTTGTATAAGCCCTTAACACCTTGTTAAGGTAACTGCAATGTTGTTGGGAACTACTGGGAAGGTAGTTTGTTTTTTTGCTTTGTTGTAAATGTTGGAGTTTATTGTTTCAGGGTTTTTTATGTTTGTAATGGGTGAAAGTTCTCCTGGAAACCTTCATCATGTTGAATCCGGTTCGTCAAGCCCTTGGAGTCTTCAGGAGCCAACCCACTTGCAAAGAAGAATTGGACTTGGCAATATCAGAAGACTGTAACTAGAAGGATTTGAAAATGCAACCTGAACAGGACTTTGAAGTGTGATGTAAATGTTGATGTTTGATGTTATATGTTAAGAAAGTAAACCATTTTGTTTTTAAAATTTTGTTGTTGCAAACTCATTCCAAGTTCTGCCCCACAGAACCCACAAGCTGAGGTTACATCCTCTCATTCTTTTTATTGACACAACTACTCAGTGAGGTAGATCGGTCTGAAAGAATTTGACCGGCCTGAAATCACCCAGTTAGCTTCCACAGTTAGCTTGATACGGATTCAAACCTGAGTTTCCTAGACCCTGAGGCATTCTCAATTGAAGGCAGGGAGATTCTCTTCAACTGCCCACAAAATGTTAGGCACAAGCTGGGGGTGAAACTGACCAGAGAGCAAAAACAATTGGGCAGAAACAGCCTCTTTTCCTCTCTGATGCTTTTGCTGTCTGGAAAGCACACCAGAAACTCCCTCTTTTTAAGACACCCCCCCCCCAGGACGTCTTATTTTGGGATGTGTAGAGTGAAAAGCAGAGGCGTAGCAAGTGGGGAAAGTTCTCTGCCCCTGTTATGCCCCTTCTGTAGAAACTATAGAGCATTCGTTATAAAAGTGTCCCCTTTATGAGGAGGCAAGGAAAAAATGCCTGTCACATCTACTACACAAAATGACATATTGTTCTGATAAAGTTTGTTGTGAAAAACTATTACAAGATAAGAAGGAGAATATTACTAAATGATATTCACCGCCCTGAGCCCTTCGGGGGAGGGCGGTCTATAAACCCAATTAATAATAATAATAATAATAATAATAATAATAATAATAATAATAATAATAATAATAATAATAATAATAATAATAATAAATGGGTAGCAAAATTATGTCTATTCATTATGAAAAAGAAAAAATAACCTGAATATGGCATCCCCCTTAGATATTTTTGTTTTGTTTAGTATTTTTATGCTGTTTGGTGTGCTTACAAAGTATAACGATATATAGATGGATAGTGCTGGAATACGGGAGAGAGATCTGCATTCTTGTTTTGTTGTAGATATTTTGGAGATTTGTAATATATCTGGTCATTGACTGTAATAAAGTCTTTTTCTTCTTCTGTTATGCCCCTGTCCGCTCCCGTCCTGCCCTGGAATGCCCTCGCCCCGCTCAGAATGCCCCCACCATGCCCCCGCCTCGCCCCCACAGGGGCATGCGCCTGGTGCATCACGCCCACCCCCTATCCCCTTGGAGCTACGCCTCTGGTGACAATTCACAATCACTGGGTTCAAAATGGAGACTTTTTGGAAAAGAAGGATTTTCCAAGGGTATGGAAATCACATCATTGCATGGGTAAAATAAATTACATGGGTAAAATAAATGGTTGAAAGAGCAGTACACAAGCAGTATTGTTCTATTGAAACCAGTGGGTTTGAACTGGATTAACCGTTCAAGATACATGGTCAGTGAACTGAAAACTAAAATATGTACATCCCTCCTTCCTGTTTTTACACATTCTCCATGGGAATGGTGCTAGTTTGAAAACATGCCTCGTGCTATTTTATTTTGTTAGATGTTTAACTTATCAGTAATAACCTGATCACAAGAGATGATTCATGCAAGGTGTAATTATCATCAGCTCTCAATTGGATTTTTATTAGGCTGAAATGCCATTCTCAGTTCTCAGGATAGAATATGGACCAACCATGCAGCAACTGCATTTTTCCCTTATGTGGATGTTTCCTCCCATCTAACTCAACCTGCAAGCTTGCCATCCAAACCAAAAATGAGTTCCAAAAATGTTAGAGGCATTACAGATGCCTTTAATGGTATCCATGTGTCACTGAATGTCCTGGAAAACAGGACATATGAATGACAGGTGAATGATGACCATCCCAGGGGAATTTCCAGAATGTCACATACAGAGAAATAGATATAGATATACAAAGACAAAGTCTCAAGTCCCTTCCACACATGCAGAATAATACACATTCAATCCCCTTTCACAATAGTTTAAAAGTGGATTTTGCTATTCTGCATAGCTTTAAAGTACATTGAAAGTGGATTGAAGGTGCATTATTCTGCATGTGTGGAAGGGGCCTCAGAGGGCAGAGAAATCCCCATTCCTTCTGTCCATTTTCAGCCCATGCAGAGGCAAAAACCCACCCCTCAACATATCTTGCCTTGAAAACCAGTATTTGTGAACACAGAAAGGTATTTAGCACCAACTTTAAAATGCATAATTTACCCAAAAGAAAAGAGATACACAATGATAAATAGAAGAGGGTCTTTTCTATCTGTCACATGAGCAGGGGGTGTCATAGATTACAATTCAGCACTGAAAAAGCTCCTGCTAGTCAGCTCCTACTTCTTTTCCAAAACCTTCTCCATGGAAGCTGAAAACCGACTGAGCTTCAATTAAGAGGCATCACATGGATGGATGGATGGATGGATGGATGGATGGATGGATGGATGGATGGATGGATGGATGGATGGATGGATGGATGGATGGATGGATGGATGGATGGATGGATGGATGGAAGAATGGATGGATGGATGGATGGATGGATGGATGGATGGATGGATGGATGGATGGATGGATGGAAGGATGGATGGATGGAAGGATGGATGGATGGAAGGATGGATGGATGGAAGGATGGATGGAAGGATGGATGGATGGATGGAAGGATGGATGGAAGGATGGATGGATGGATGGATGGATGGATGGATGGATGGAAGGATGGATGGAAAGATGGATGGATGGATGGAAGGATGGATGGAAAGATGGATGGATGGATGGATGGATGGATGGAATGATGGATAGATGGAAAGATGGATGGATGGATGGATGGATAGATGGAAGAATGGATGGAAGGATGGATAGATGGAAAGATGGATGGATGGATAGATGGAAGGAAGGAAGGATGGATGGATGGATGGATGGATGGATGGATAGAAGGATGGATGGATGGATGGATGGATGGATGGATGGATGGATGGATGGAAAGATGGATGGATGGATGGATGGATGGATGGATGGAAAAACAGATATCCAAAACAAACCAAAGACTTAAAACATTCTCCTGGCTAAACTAGTGTTTACAAATCAACCCATTAATTAAAATTCTGGGTAAATTGAAATATTTTGGCTGGTGCTTTAAAAAAAGTGATGCCAGGTGAACCTCAATGGCAAGGGCATCCCACAAGTTTGTTAACATCTCATATTCTTGGTGTCTTATTCCACATCCCCTGATTATCTCTCTCAGCAGGTTCATGGAAATGTTTAGCAGCATGGGGGACAAGATGGAACCTGGAAGGACCCAATAACGATAAGATAGGAATGACCAGCAGTCCTCCAACCTCACCTTCTGGAATCAGACCATCAATTGAGACTGGAACCACTGAAGCATGGTGCCCCACTCCCCACTCAACCAGCACATCCACAAGGACACCACAATGGATGGTACTGAATGCTGCAGAGAGTTCCAGCTATATCAGCAAACAGCCAAGCACTTCCCCATCTCATTCTCTAAGTGAAGATCATCCATCAGAATAGACAAGTCTGAAGTTAATGGACCAGAGGGCTGACTCTAGCAAAGCCACTTCCATGTGTTCCTATTGCTCTTCCTGCCTACTTTCATTTTCAAACTCTCTCTATTGTGCCAACTCTAGTTCCCATGGAGGAACAGAAAGGTCTATGGGGTTACATCTACTGAAATCAGACACCTAACAAGAGATATTGGACCATCATCGACATAGCCGTCCCCGGTGACAGCAGGGTCATTGAAAAAGAACACGAGAAGGTCACTAGATACCGCGATTTGAAAATCGAGCTTCAGCATCTCTGGCACAAACCAACTGAGGTCGTCCCAGTGGTAATCGGCACACTGGGTGCCATCCCAAAAACACTAGGGCAGCACTTGAAACATCTTCGAATTGACAAAAATTAACATCTGTCAGATTCAGAAGGAAGCCCTGCTGGGATCCGCACGAATGCTACGCCAATACATTACAACTTCCTAGGCCTCTGGGTGAGGCTCAAATTGTAATGAAGGCCAACAACCAGCTAAAGATCTGGCAGCTGTGAAATCTACAACAACAACAACAATAATAGAGATCTACAAAATTATGCATGGTGTGGAAAATGGAAATGGAGAAGCTTTTCCTCTTTCAAAATGCTAGAATGTGGGGTCATCTGCTGAAGCTGAAAGATGAGAAATTCAAATGGAGAAAAAGTAGTGTTTTTTTCACACAACACATTGTTCAATTGTAGAACACCATGCCTCAGGATGTGGTGATGTCAGGTACAGATCCTGCCCTCCCTGGCATCACACCATTCAGGTCCCAAGGGCATACCTGGGCAGAGGGAAGCATCCTTTCATATACCTTGCCAAGGGCCTCCGGAAGAGGGGAGGAAGGAAGCTCCAGGCAGAAGACTATCGGTCGGCCTTGAGACATTCAGAACTCCGCAACAAAGCTTTTCACACGTTCTATCAATCTGTGGGAAGATGTGAGGGGGTGTTGGAGCAGGAAAATAAGGGAATAAATGTGATTGCAGGAGCCAGGATCCCCAAATCTGGCTTCCTGCCACATGAGTTCTTGTGGACAACCCAATAAAGGCTTCTGATTTTATATCCAGAGTCAAATGTATTGATCACTGTACCAACACCTGACATTTGATGGCTGCCAACATGGAAGGCTTTAAGAGGGGAATGGACATGTTCACGGAGAATAGGACAACCCATGACTATTATTCAACATGGATACTATTCATGATCCATTTAGGTGCTGTGGGTCACAGGCAGGATAATGCAACAGCAGTTCTCTTCCTTGTGGGCTTCCCAGAGGCACTTGGTTGGCCACCGTATGAACTGGCTGCTGGATTTGATGGGCCTCCGCCTGATGCAGCATAGCTTTTCTTATGTTCTAGTATACATAGACTGGTTAACCATTATTACTTGTACCCAAAATAGTGTAGATCGGTAAAGGCGAAGCTGTATTTTCCAGCAGAGAGTTGTTAGTGCTCTCAGAAAATTACAATCTGCAACATTAATTGTGGGAAACTAGAATCAATGGCCATAAAAGAGATAATAGTAGATCCATAGGTTTCTAGAGGTTAGTATCCATTCCTTTTTCCTCCCCACTGCATTAGTATTATTATTTTCTTTCTTTCTGTGGTGGTTTCTGCATGGCACACTAATAATGTGTGTAGCACGTTATTAATAAACCTGGTTTCCCCTGTTTGCCTTCACACTGGAGATTTCACCCCTTTAGGAAGCATTTGCAAACAATCTGGGTTGCTGTGGCTCCTTTGGTTGTTCTGAAAAGATTGCTCTAAACCTGACCCACCCACCCACCCACCCACCCTCCTTCCTTCCTTCCTTCCTTCCTTCCTTCCTTCCTTCCTTCCTTCCTTCCTTCCTTCCTTCCTTCCTTCCTCCCTCTTCCCTCCTTCCCTCCTTCCTTCCTTCCTCGCTCTTCCTTACTTCGTTCCTTTGTTCGTTCCTGCCTCTTCGTTTCTTCCTTCCTTCCTTCCTTCCTTCCTTCCTTCCTTCCTTCCTTCCTTCCTTCCTTCCTTTCTTTTTCCTTGTGGGCTGAAGGAAGACTCCAACACAGAATAATACAATACAAATACAAGTATAATAAAACAGAAAATTAAAACCACATCAATTCAAGAAGTTAAGTTAAAAGACCCAATGGTGACTAACATTAACGTTAAAATCCTGTCCCAGGACTACAAAACTAAGAGGAAAAAAGAGGTGAAAAGAAAGAAAAGGGAAGCCATTTGATGGAATAGCATAAGCCTGGTGGAACAGCTGTGTCTTACAGGCCCTGCGTATCTGCATCAGGTCCTGCAGCGCCCGGATCTTGCCTGACAGAGTGTTCCATTATGTCGAAACACTCAAACCACTGCCACTATAATTGCTGTACGAAATGTTGCTCACTTTATTATCTCTCAGAGAGGCAACTAATCTATCAAAGAGGCGCCTGTCTCTCTAAAGAAGAGGCGTTCTTCTATCTATTCAGAGAGACATGATTTTCCTTGTAAGTTGTGGCCATTCACCTGTGTGTGTTCGCTGTCATAAGGACATCTGAAATTATGTACAGACATGCATCTGGAATTCCTCTGACACTTCTGAAAAGGCTGCTGGTTTTGATCGCAAGCCAACAGGTTGAGCTTGAAGGGAAGACGCATCGACTGTAATCTATTGTAATCTGAACCATGACTAACCTGAGGAATGGCGATCACATGCAGTAGAATGAAAATCCCATAATGACAGTTTAGGTGTTTTCTACTGTGAAGATTTATAGGTTTCTAAAAAAAAATATAGGCCTAATTACCAGAGTTCTTACTGTGCTAGCAACAAAAATGGGACGGAGAACCTTTTATCTTTACTCTTGATTTTTTTGCACAGAGAACAATAAATCTAGATAGACACATTATTATTATTATTTGCAATCTTCTTTCTCTGCCATCCTGACCGGCATGGCCCATGCTAGGCTAGGAAACCATGCTAGGTTTCCTGTAGCTTTGCCTTTACTTTCCACTCTCTCCGCGGCAAACAAATCCACTTACAGCGGTATTTTTAATTTTGCTTTGCTGCCAGAACAGGACAGATTTGCCAGTGGGCCTCTTTGCCAGTGGGCCTCTTGTCAGCTCTGGAAATGTCAGGATGCCATTGCTGGGAGGGGGGAATTGCTGGGGAGAGCTTTAGCCTTTGCACGTGCTGCTTATCTGTTTCCCTGGCCTCGGAGCTTGGCGGCTGGGACGAGCCTTCAGGCTGGACTTGTTCAAACTGACTTGGTTCTCATGGGGGGCTGGGGAATTGCTGCAACGTAGTATCAACTGCTTTGGCGCCATTTTACCAGAACGGTCTTCTCCTGTCTTTCTCCTGTCTTCAATAAAGTCCTTGAACCCATCAAGTGAGTTATTGTCTGAATGAGGAAACTGACAGGAAAGGGTCAGCCCTGAGAGAGGAGGCGGAACGTCCCCACAGCCGCCAGTTTGACTCCTCCTCTTCTGCGCAGGCGCCAGAACCTGAAAGTCGGGGGGCAATAGAGACCTGGGAGCATAGAGCGCCCCACAGCCTCCGGGCGGAGGGGAGGCGGAAGTTTCGAACGGCGCCGGCTTTTCTAATTGTGACATCACCCGAGCGCATTTCGCAATGGCCCTAATGGTTTTTCCCAGCCCTTCAGGGGGTTGGTTGGAGAGACTGGCAGGGGGAGGTGCCAAGAGGAGCAGTAAAGGCGGTGGCTAGAGCGGCCTTTGGAGGACCCCCCATTCAGGAGCTAGGGGCTTAGGGGGTCTTCAGCGCCATACACCTATATGTTCAAATACATAATTATCGGCGTCACTGGTACGGGAGGGGGCAGCTGCGGTCTGGGGGAGGGGACCCCCGCTCCTCTTCCTCAAAGGGCAGCCTCCCTAGGGTGGGGGGCGGGTCTGTTATAATCTCTGTGGGGTGCATTGCTAACAGTACACTTATTTATTATCAGTAAAGTCTTTGAACCCATCAAGTGAGTTATTGTCTGAACGAGGAAACTGACAGGAAAGTTCATTAAGGGTCAGCCCTGGTTAATACGTGGCTGGGAGACTGCAAGGGAAGTCCCGGGGTATTATTCAGAGGCAGGCAATGGCTAACCACCTCTCATTGTATTTTGCCTTGACAATCCCATGAGAAGTCCCCAAAAGTTAGCTACAACTTGACAGGACTTTTCACCAAACCCTCTCTCCTTTAAAACTTTGTAGCTCAGACTAGAAAGAGCTCTATAATTAACAGGGGGACTTGGTTTCAATATGGGTGGTGTACCCAAATGGAGTAAATATAGCACTCCTTGATGCCTGTCCAAAGATTTGGGTCAAATCTCGGGTCAAGCACCATTTGTCATCTGAACAGAAGAGGAAGAATGAAAGCCAAGATGGACCACATTGCCCCTCCCAATAATTTAATTCATTCTATGAATTTAAATCTTCAAGACACCTACAGAGCTCCAGCGATATGGTTGCCCAGTTGCATAATTGTGTGGTAAAAGGTAAAAACCCACATCCCCAAACAAACAAACATTCACACTCCTGTGCAACCAATACAAAGCAATCTTGCGCATGCATGAATCCAAAAATGCAAGATAATTGGAAGATATGGATCGGCGGAGGAATCTTTGGAAGCCTATCGGCCTCCTCAAGTTGTGCCTCATTTCCAAAACAGGAAATCAGTAGACGGTATAAAACAGCCTTCTTCCAAGGATTTTCTCATTCGCTCGATCACATTGGCCTGGACAGCGTCTTTCTAGTGATCAACTGGGTGAGTAGAATGACCTCTTTTCTCTTGGCTGTGAATGGATCTCTTGACTAATAATGGATCTATCAGATGCAGCAATAGATAGTAGAGTAGAAAACAAATCATTCTTAATTATGGTATACTTTAGTCTGTTTGGCAGGGTTAAAAAGATATTTTCCCCAAATTTGTTTCCCCACACACAAGAGGATGGCACGGACACAGAATTAAGGCTTTATTAATTGTTAACAGTTGCATTGTTTCTAGTAAACTCTTTACCGTCTACTTAGTGTGGTCCCCCTAAAAGGTACCCAATGGGTTTGCCAGCATTTGGAAAGTCCCACTTTGGCTTCCAGAGCGGAATGATCAGGACAACTGTTTTTCTTCAGCATGGAAGTGCGGACCTTGATGTCCAATAGTGGCACATTTCCTTCCCCAGGTGCAGTGACCGGATAGTCACATTTACCTGGTGTGGATACATCTCCCTGGGCTAAAATAGCTCAGGCACATGATGATCATCAACATCTATCTCCAAACGATCAAAAATATCTGAAGCAAGTTCTATCCATTACATTTTTTTGAACTTCAAAGGTAGGGGAATATCCCAAATTCCTAGAATTTTCCGAAGTATCTCAAAATAGCTATTTGGGTAATCTCATTTTTTGTCTCACT